>NC_142053.1:56415388-56722784 GCF_982192425.1 Myodes glareolus
ATGAACCTAGTTTCAAAAGTAAAACAAAAATTCTTTTATAATTCTTATGAAATATCCCTATATTGATATTATTGCTAATATAAATATACAGTATTAACAAAATCATAAGGGAAAACAGAGAAGGCAAAAAAGAAACTTGATACATTTTTCTCTGTAAAATAAAAATGTTAGTGATGAAATTGTAGCAATCATAGTTTCACACACATACTTTCTACATGCATATAATACCCACTTACATACATGCATAGGTATATACATCTTACATAATAGACAATTACAGTTTTAAAACATTTTTAAGTTTTTACTATTATTGACCTTCACTTATTTCCTTACTTATTTACTTTTTCATTGCAGGTATCCTAGATTTTAAATTTTACCTTAAAATATATGATTAAATTAAAACCAGTGGAAGGGGGTAATTGCTAAATATTTATGAGTATTTTGACATGGTTGTTTAAAATATAGCTTTGGGTTTATTAATTAAGGTATTATGGCAGAATCAACAGAAATTTCACAAGTTCAATTTTACTCAGTAGTTACCATCTTCTTATACCATTTACCAAAGTGATAAAATGTAGTTTACCAGTTTGGCTAATATTTTATTTCATTTCTGTTCCTTGTATGTTTTTTTGACATAGCTTCTAATGACCAATGTCATGACTGAACATATTGAAAAAATGAAAGAGATGGATTTGCAATTCTTAATAAGTGAGAAACTAGAAAATAAAATAAATCAGTTCTCTTGGGTAAACAAGAATTGAAACTTTGTTGCCATCAGTGAGAAGAAATGTGGTAATATAGCTAAAATCAAAAACACCAATGATAGCCTATGCTGGAGAGGATGTGGAGTGAGGGGAACACTCATCCATTGTTGGTGGGAATGCAAACTTGTGCAGCCACTGTGGAAATCAGTGTGGCGGTTTCTCAGGAAACTGGTAGTCAACCTAACTCAAGACCCAGCAATTTCACTCTTGGGAATATACCCAAGAGATGCCCTATCATACTACAAGGGCATTTGTTCAACTATGTTCATAGCAGCACTATTTGTAATAGTCAGAACCTGGAAGCAACCTAGGTGCCCCTCAATAGAAGAATGGTTAAAGAAGGCGTGGAACATATACACATTGGAGTTTTACTCAGCAGTAAAAAGCAATGACATTTTGAATTTTGCATGCAAATGGATGGAAATAGAAAACGCTTTATTGAGTGAGGTAACCCAGACCCAAAAAGAGGAATATGATATGTACTCACTCATAAGTGGATTCTAGCCATAATTAAAGGACATTGAGCCTATAATTCGTGATCCTAGAGAAGGTGAACCCAAAGAAAATCATATAGTTATCCTCCTGGATATTGGAAGTAGACAAGATTGCCAGAAAAAACTTGGGTGCACGGGGTGGGGGATGGATCTAAGGGGAGATGGGTAGAGAAAAGGGAGAAGGGGAGGATTCAGGAGAGCTTCGGGGAATGGGATGGGTGGGATGCAGGAAGGGTGGATATGGGAGTAGGGAAGTAAATATCTTAATTAAGGGCCATTTTAGGATTTGCAAAAGACTTGTCTCTAGAGGGGTTCCCAGGTCCAGGGAGAGGTCCCCAGATTGTTTCCTGGGCAGCAGAGGAGAGGGTGCCTGAACTGGCCTTGTCCCATAGCCACACTAATGAATATCCTGCATATCTTCATAGAACCTTCATCTGGCAATGGATGGAGATAGAGACAGAGACCCACATTGGAGCACTGGACTTAGTTCCCAAGGTCCAAATGAGGAGCAGAAGGAGGGAAAACATGAGCAAGGAAGTCAGGATCATGAGGGGTGCGTCCATCCACTGAGATGGTGGGACTGATCTAATGAGAGCTCACCAAGGCCAGCTGGACTGGGAGTGATGGAGCATGTGATCAAACTGGACACTCTGAACATGGCTGACAATGAAGGCTGACTGAAATCCAAGGACAATGGCAATGGGTTTTGGTTCTACTGCATGGACTGACTTTGTGGGAGCCTGGATTGTTCGGATGCTCACCTTTATAGTCCTGTATGGAGGGGGGAGGACCTTGGACTTCCCACAGGGCAGGGAACCCTGCCTGCTCTTAGGACTAGAGAGGGAGGGGAAGGTGGGGAGGGGAGGGGAAAAGGGAGGCGGGGAGGAGGTGGAAATTTTGAATAAATTAATTAATTAATTAAAAAAATAAAGGCACTCAAAAGTCCTCAAAACAAAAAACAAAAAAACAAAAAACTAACCAGGATTAAATATGTGTACTATAAAATACTGAATCTTAGTGAGGCCTTGTTTATATTTCTAACTGAAATTCATGTTTGATTGGCAAGAAATATGAAAATGACCTATTTAAATGTTTATCTTCATTGTTTTGTTATTGATGAATTAATTTTCATACCAAATCCCATGTGCCAAATATATAAATTTCTTTTAACACATGACGAAAAGAAATCCCAAAATGAAATGCCGCACATAGGAGAATTTTCTGTTGACAGTTGAGTTGCTGTTAACAATGCTACTCAGAAATATTGAGTAACTTATTTAACCATCACAGTTTTTAAAATATAGTTACCATAAAATTATGTCATTCAGAGAAATAGAAGTAGAACTTAGATAACTAAAGAAACTTGTGAAAAATGAAATTGTGATTGAATGATTAACTAATATATTAAACTCAGGTATGTTGGTTTCTAAAGCATATGCTTTTAACTAATGAATAATTGTCTCAATAGTAAGTATGGCATTTGACTGGCATTATAAATTAAAATATCATTTGATAAATTTGCCAAAGTATATCTCTGAGCAATTTATAGCACTGTATATTGTGAATTAATACTTTGGCAACATGTTATATCACTGCTAAGTTTAGAAGTTGCTTCTTAAATATTTATATACATAACTATGATTTCTATTTTAATACTTGCCCCATGAGGATCCATGAAGTATTGAGTTTTCATTACTCACTTTTCAGTTAGCTAAGTTTAGAAATGCACTGAAAGAAGAATTAGCATTTAGAAACACATAATGTGCTTCTGATACCAGGCTTTATATTAACTCACTAGGACTTGACCTTATCTTTCATAGTTATTGCTTATATGACTGAATATGGCTATCCTCTTTCTTTGTCACTTCCTATCTTTTATGTACTGTATACATTAATTATTATCTCCAGATTCCCATACTATCTTTCTATTCTTTGTGTTATGCTTTGGAAGACTGACATTATACATTTTCTGGATTAATTTCAAATTAGGACAATGTGAGTGACCAGAAGATTAATTGAACAAAAGAAAGACCACAATGTTTAGTGACATTTTTTTCTCCCTACTTCTCTCTGTAGTCAACATGGATATTTCAGTAAGAGGCCACAAAATCACTCCATTTCAAGATGGCAGTCCCAGTCAACTTCTGTATTTCACTTTTACTTCTATGACTTTCTTTAACCTTTTTTTCCCAAATATTTTACCTAGTCCTTTCTTATATTATTGTCATAATCAGTCCACATCTTCAGAAATATTTTTTTAAAATTTTCCCAGAATACTCATAGGGATCTAATAACTTTTAAGCCTGGTGTAGTGGTTTGAATAAGAATGACTTTGATAGAAATTTGAATTCAAATTTATATATTTGAATTCTTAGTTATCAGTTATTGACACCACCTAAGAGATTAGAAGGCATAACCTTATTGGAGTAGGTGTGGTCTTATAGGAGAAAGTAGATCACTGGGAGGTGGTCTTTGAGGTTTCAGAAACCTAAGCAGAGCCCCATGGTTCTTTCATTCTCCTTTTGCCCGTGGATTCAAATGCAGAACTTTTAGCTACCTCTCCAATTACATGTCAGCCTGTATACAGTCATGCTCTCTGTCATGATGAGAATGAACTATACCTCTGAAACTGTAAGCAAACACAAATTAAATGCTTCATTTTATAAGATTTGCAGTGGCCATGGTGTCTCTTCACAGAACATTGACTAAAATACCTAGATATTGATCAATATAATGCACTTGTATCTTTGTGGGTTTGTAAACCTTCTGGCTGAAGAAATTCATGGGGCTTGTGGGATGTCTCAATGGGTAAAGTGTTACCCATAGAAACCCAATAAACAGTGTTCAATCTCTTTAACACATACAAAGGAGAGTACCAACTCTAAAAATTTAGGCTCTGACTGCCACATGCACTTCATGGAGTGTGAACACATACATACACACTCACACACATGCCATATAATATATACAATAATAAGTAGAACAAACCAGAAATTTAGTTCAGAGAAAGCCTGCTGTCTCAGGTTAAGTCTATTTGGTTCAGATAAGTATGTGTCAGAGAGTCATAAGTGAAAGGCTATTCCACTATTGGGAGATGGTGGAATACTTAAAGTATAGTGGGATGTCTTATTATCAAGGTATACCCCTAATGGAGAAGACAAGATCAAGACTTTTTCTGTCTCTCTACCACATCTTAGCTATGTGGTGACTTTTTTGTCTTATATTCTGGCCATACATAATGACAAGCTCACCTCAAACCCAAAATAGAACAGTGAACTGAGTAAGCATACCTTCAAAACTGAACCAAAATGAGCTTCTTTCCCTGTACATTAATTGTTTTACATTTATTGTTACATCCCTGGCATATTAATTACTTTTCTATATTGTTGCAATAAAACACGATGACCATGGCAACTTATTGAAGGAAGAGTTTTCTTGGGCTTATAGTTCTAAAGGGAAAAGTATTCATCACTGCAGGGAGGGATAGGAGCAGGAATATGAAGCTGAAAGATCACATCTTTAACTCCAAAGATGAAACAGAAAGAACAACCTTAGTGATGCGTTCTCAGAGCCTGCTTCTAGTGATGTAGTTCCTTTAAAAAGGCTTTACTACTTCCCCCAAACAACACCAACAACTGAAGAACAAGTGTTCAAATACCCAACCCAATTAAACACATTTTTTACTCAAACCATAAGAGGAAAGAAAATGTTATCCTAGAATATTTCTTGCTATTATAGCTATGTAAATATTTATGGTCCAAATAATTAATTTACCTGGTACTTCTCTTTTCTCTATTGTATCATCTTTAATCCTTGAAAGTATAAAAAATAAGTTTTACCTAACTAAAGAAACATATTGCTTGTCTGCAGGTAATATGAGAAAAGAGGCTCAGGCAAACATTGGGCTTCAATTTTCTTGAAGGAAAATTAGAACTGAATTTTACTAGAACCTCTGAGATTAAACAACCAAGATGATCTTAGTTTTTATAAATTTTCTATCATATTATATGCAGACACAAAATCACCTGTTTAACTTTTCTACAAAGTTTATTTGTCATTAATTATTATTCATTCATACTCGTTTGTAAATTAGCATGTTGAGAGGTCCTATTCAGGTTCTCCCCCTGTCATTTCAGTCTATTAGCTCCCACTAGGTCAGGTCAGCTGTCTTTGTGGTTTTTCCCCATCATACTCTTGACCCTCTTTGCTCATATAGTCCCTCCTCCCTTTCTTCACCTGATCTCCAGGATCTCTATCCCATAGTTGGCTGTGGGTTACTGCATCTGCTTCCATAAGTTACTGGATACAGGTTCTATAATGACAATTAGGATAGTCACCAATCTGATTAAAGGGAAGGCCCTTTCAGACACTCTCTCCTCTATTGTTAGGAGTCTTACCTGGGGTCATCCTTGTAGATTCCTGAAAATTTTTCTAATACCAGTTTTCTCTCTAACCCTATAATGGTTCCCTCTATCAACATATCTCTTCATTGCACTGTCTCCTTCCATCTCTGTAACTCAGTCTTCTTCCTCCTTCATGTTTCCATACCTAATTCCTTCCCTTCTACTCCACTCCCAGTTTACTCAGGATATCTTAACTATATTCCTTCCTGGAAGCTTTCATGTGTGTCTCTCTTGTGGTGGCCTTTTTACTTCTCTTGGATTGTATATTGTAACTTGATTATCCTTTGCTTTACATCTAATATCATCTACTAATGAGCGAATACATACTGTGTTTCTTTGTCTTATTGGGTCTGGGTTGCCTCACTCATGATGTTTTTTTCTTCTTCCATACATTTACCTGCAAATTTCAAGATGTTCTTGTGTTTTTTTTTTTTTTCTTTTCATCACTAAGTAACATTCCATTGTGTAAATGTAACACATTTTCATACTTCAGATGAGGGACATGTAGGTTGTTTCCAGGTTCTGGCTGTTATGAATAATGTTGCTATGAACATATTTGAGCACATTTCCTTGCATTACGAGTGTGCAAACTTTGGTATATGCCCAAGAGTGTTATAGCTGGGTTTGGGGTCAAATTGATTGCCAGTTTTCTGAGAAACTGCCATAATGATTTCCAAAGTGAGTGTACAAGTTTGTTCTCTCACCAGCAATAAAGTTGTGTTTTCCGTCCTCCACATCCTTTCCAGCATAACCTGTCATCAGTGTTTTTTATCTTAGTCATTCTGATATGTGTAAGATGGTATCTCAGAGTCATTTTGATTTGCATTTCCCTGGTTGGTTATTGAGCAATTCCTTAAATGTTTTTCAGCTATTTGACATTCTTCTTTTGAGAATTCTCTGTCAAAATCTATAACCCATTTCTAATTAGATTATTTGGTATTTTGGAGTCTAGTTTTACATATATTCAACCCTCTGTCAAATATAGTGTTGACTATATCTGTAGGCTATATCTGTAGGATGCAGTCTTGTCTTATTGACCATATCTTTTGTCTTACAGAAGTTTCTCAGTTTAAGGAAGTCCAATTTACTGAATTTTCTTCTCAGAGACTGTACTACTGGTGTTGTATTTAGGGAGTAGCCTCCTTGTCCATGCATTCAAGACCACTTTCCACTTTCTCTTCCATCAAGTTCCGAGTAACTGAATTTTATGTTGAGGTCTTTGTTCTACTTGAAGTTGAGTTCTGTACACAGATATGGATCAATTTGCATTTATCTACACATGAACAACCAGTTTTGCCAACATCATTTGTTGAAGATGCTTTTTTTTCTATTGTATAATTTTGGCTTCATTGTTAAAATCAGGTGTTCCTAGGTGTATGGATTGGTATCAGGGATTTCAAATTGATTTCATTGATTTGCATGTCTGATTTATGCCAATACAAAATATTTTCATTACTCTAGCACGATAGTAGAGCTTGAAATCAGGGTGGGTGAGGCCTTAGGAAGTTCCTTAATTATGCAAGATTGTTTTGGCTATCTTGGACTTTTTGTTTTTCAATATAATATTGAGTATTGTTTCTTTCAAGGTCTTTGAAGAATTGTGTTGAGATTTTGATGGGGATTGCACTGAATCTGTAGTTTGCCTTAAGTAAGATTGGTATTTTTAGTATCTTAACAATACATATCCAAGAGCATGTAAGATCTTTCCATTTTCTGATATCTTTTCCTCAGTTTTTTACTTCAAATATTAAAATACAATTCTTTCACTTGTTTGGCTACAGTTACCTGAAGGTATTTTATGCTACTTGTGGCTATTGTAAAGGGTGATGTTTCTCTGATTTCTTTCTCAGCCCTTTTATCATTTGTATATAGGAGGGCTATCATTTTTTTGAGTAAATTTAAAGTAAAATTATATGCATATTACATTTAGTTACTAGAGTCCTTCTTTTAAGATCTTTTTCATATTTTATTAGAATCGCTTTCCTTATTCATGAATGGATCATATTTCAAGTTGGAACACATTTATAAAATTTCTCAAGCATGTTTTCATTTGAAAGTTTGTTTCCAATGCCCATATAGCGAAGATGCTGAAAATATTCTTTTCCTGGCAATCATTAGTGTCATTGGAATTGTCCAATGATTCTGATGACAAGGTCTCTTCATGTTGTTATTTCACTTGTCTCCTTTTCAACAGATTTTCAAGCTCCTCATAGATATAATAAGGAGAGACTATTCATTTGTTCCTCGCCACACACACATGAATAATCACACAGAAGCATATTAAAACACTACTTGGTCTATTAGCTCATGCTTCTTATTAACTAACTCTTACATTTTAAATCAATCTATTCTTAGTATTTTGTATTTTACCATGAGACTCATGGTTAACCTGTAAGATTCCAGGGTTTCTTTTCTTTAGCAGTGATATGGTGTCTCTCTGACTCTGCCTTCTTTTTTCCTCTATTTCTGCTTAGAATTTCCACCTCGCTATTTTCTTCCCTGCCATAGACCCAAGCAATTTTTTATTAATTAACCAATAAATCAGCACATATACTGAAGGCCATCCCACACCATATTCTCTTTTCTGTTCAAATAAAAAGGTTTCAAGTTTAAAATATTAAAATTACATATACAAAACAATTATCAAGCAATAATTATAGTTACAATATTTAGTTCATTTATATCTGACAAATTAAGGAAAATACTCTTTTATCTATCCTATCTTCATGAATCTAAAGTTTTATATCTAATTTGTCTTTTATCATAACTAAGGAAAACTATAATTATCCTTTCTTCAACTCCATCAAAGACCCCAAAAGGATATACTATTATCAAAGTTAACAGGAAGGGCATTGTAAACAACTTCTAAATCTCTAGAATTGAAAGAGACATCTCACTGCTTGGACAGTCACCAAAAGTTCTTTTGTAACATTGGGGCATCCACCTTTAGCCTACAGGCCCATAGTATCCAAAAGGAAGCAAGAAATTTAAAAGACTGTTTGCTTATACTGGCAGTTTGTCAGTAACTTTCTTTCTGCAAACTGCCTGACAGATCCTTTCATGAAGCAAGAGCACTGAAGGACTGTCTTGCCTTTAAGCAAGTTCAATAGTCATTTTTCTGAGGGTTATACATGTCCAGATTAAACAGCACATTATCAATCAGTCTAGGCAAGAACAGTTTCTTGCTCAAATGGCTAACAAACTTTACAAGGAATCTCTTATGCTCATCATACTATTGAAGTACATTGGTGATGCCAGGAGCAGATGTATTTCATTGTCATGAAAAGTCTTAAATTCTTAAAATAAATTTAAATGCCATATTCTGTAAGCTTTCAAAAGCTTTGAAGAATACCTATCCATCTGAAATATATCTCTGTACGTCTAGAAAACATAACAAACCTGACTACAAGATTGGTTACTATATGAGAATATTTATTAACCTGTATTTCTTAATTTTACATTACATTTTTATGTGAGCTGCACAAACATTATGACTAATCAAGAGCAGAAATATACATATAACAAAATTGACCTTAAATTTGTATCAATAAACCAAGATCCATATCAATAAAAGTATTTATTGTTATAGCATATCCCCCTTTAAATGAAAACAAAGATGTATGAACAATAATTTAGAGAATTTGAACATTGTTTTTCATACTACTTCCTGCTGATTGGGGCACTGTTAATCAGGTCTTTCATGGGGTATCCTGTGTGGTAGGTCCATCTCAGTCAGCAATCCTGAATCTGTCATAGATATTGGACCATCTGTGTCATTGCTTCAGAGATCTTGTTTGATAAAATCATATTAACTGGTAAGGAATCTATAGCTTTCGTTCCTCTGTGGAAACAAAAGCAAAACCTCTTTTCCAAAGTAACACATCCTTAGACCAAAGAAACATACCTTTAAACTATGCATGTTAATTTAACTTATCTGTCTTTACAACGAAATGTCTCTGTGTATTTAGCTCATTCATATTCAAAAATTCAAAAAACCACAATTATATACATAATCCAGACCCTCTGTGTATTTTCCATCTTTACATGGCTTATTTTTCTTTACTCTCTTCATCTATAACTGTCTTTACTCTGTCTCTTTAATGACTTTCTTTTATTCTTTAACACTATTCATTTCTTTTTATAACTGTCTATACTGTTTTTCTTTTGTCTGTCAAGCCTACATCATTTTTAAACACACTGTGACCTCTTCAGAGGTTTATTTCTGTCTGAATATGTCTTTGCTGTGTGTATGTAATCATTTTTTGACCGGTAGTGCTTTTAAAATGATAGGCAGTTTGGTCACAGAAGCCCTGGATGCTGGCTTTACCTCTCTCAGCCTTTCAATATGGTGGAGGTACCTTTTCTGCCAGCTCTGAGATCACATTGTGGGAGCTGTCCTCACCACCTCAACTCTGGGAAGTAGTTGGACCATCCTGCCACCAAATAACTTGCAACATTCTGCACACAAGCTCCAAACAAGTGTTTGGCCTCCTGAAAAAGGCAGAGCTGTTTGTGCAACTAGCATGAAGGGGTTCCCAGGCCCAAGGAGAGGTCCCCAGATTGTTCCCTGGGCAGCAGAGGAGAGGGTGCCTGAACTGGCCTTGGCCCATAACCATACTGATGAATAATTTTGCATGTCACCATAGAACCTTCATCTGGCGATGGATAGAGATAGAGACAGAGACCCACATTGAAACACTGGACTTAACTCCCTAGGTCCAAATGAGAAGCAGAGGGAGGGAGAACGTGAGCAAGGAAGGCAGAACCAGAGGGAACCTTCATCCGACGATGGATGGAGATAGAGACAGAGACACACATTGGAGCACTGGACTGAGGCCCCAAGGTCCAAATGAAGAGCAGAAGGAGGGAGAACATGAAAAAGGAAGTCAGGACCGCGAAGGATGCGTTCACCCACTGATACAAGGGGACTGATCGAATGAGAACTCACCAAGGCCAGCTGGACTGGAACTGAAGGAGCATGTCATCAAACAGGATTCTCTGAATGTGGCTGACATGGGGGCTGACTGAGAAGCCATTGACAATAGCACTGGGTCTTGTTTTGTCTGCATGGACTCTCTTTTTGGGATCCTGGTCTGTTTGGATGCTCACTTTCCAAGACCTGGAGGGAGGGGGGAGGAACTTGAACTTCCCACAGGGCAGGAAACCCTGACTGCTCTTAGGACTGGAGAGGGAGGAGGAGAGGGAGTGGGGGGAGCGGGAGGGTATTGGGAGGAAGGGAGGAAGTGGAAATTCTTATAAATAAATAAATAAGAAAAAAAAGATAAAAAAAAGAACCAAGAAGCCTTCTTAAAGGACCTGCTCAGTTTTTTCTGCTACTTCTGACTCAGGAAGCCTTCTCTTAAAGCAATTGTGCCTCTGCTTGCTTCTAGAAAACAGAGTTCACCCCAGAAAAATGCTGCTACAATGAATCCGTTCTTAACTCTGTTTGTTGTGTCTAGAATTCCTTCCCAAGCTCTCTTAGGGTTTATGTCGGTGCAGTCAGCCCATGTTGGCATGCCATTTTGTAGGCAGAGATTGCTCCTTTTTTTCTGGCCACTCACACATAAATAATCACACAGAATCTATAATAATAAAAACACTGCTTAGTCTATTAGCTCAGGCTTCTAATTAACCAACTCTTACACATTAAATTAACCCATTCCTATTATTTTGTATTTTAATCGAGGCTCTGGTTTTCTGGTAATGTTCCAGGGTGTCTTTCTCTCTCAGCAGCTACAAGGCATCTCCCTTATTCTGTCTTCTTTTCTCCTCTTTCTCTGCTTGGAAATTACACCTTGCTCTATTCTGTCCTGCCATAGCCTCAAGCAACTTCTTTGTTAATTAACTAATAAAAGCAGCACATGGGCTGGAGAGATGGGTCATCTGTTAAAGGCTAGGCTCATAGCTAAAATATAAAAGCAGAACATTTACAAAAGGACTTGCCACACCAGATATCACAAAATTGAGGCTTTAAATATGGATAGCTATAAAACAACAGAAAATTAAAGGTATTGGAAAATTAAAGATAGAGAATAGGATCAGTTTAAAATTTTCATAATAATAATCAAGGAAGGCATTGCTCTTTATGTTTGGATTACCATTTTTTCATTATTATGTCTTTGTGTTCATATTTTGATTATACAGGTGTTTTTCAGTATTGTATAGTTTTCATTACATAGGTTTTCATTATTTTGTAATTTTAATTATATAGATTTCTTTCAATAGTATGTAAATACTAAAATTATTACTTTTGAGTTAATGATAGTTTCCATAAAAAGAACTCCTGTGATATGTAAAAATACTATATAACTGTGATTATAAGTGAATACTAGGCTGAATAAAAGCTAAATTTTCATGTCTGAAGATAATTATGAGAGCAAGATGGAGATGATTGGTAAACAATAACATCAAAAATCATGATAGGCTTAAAGATATTTATGGATAAGTTGATTTGTTCAGATTAAATTAAGCAAAAAGAAATTTCAATACACTCTACATTGTTGGAGTATTATTTTTTAATTGCAAAATTTTGTGTTAAATTAAAAAAAAAGCAGCATAAAAAACCACTAGTAGAAGTTTTCACTTCCACAATCTAGTGATACTTGGAAGGAATAGAGAAACATGTGAAAAATGAGAAAATGTGCTAGGCATGCAGGTGGCAGAAACATTTTTGAGAATTTCTTGCAGAGAGTCAGGGGAGAGAAAACTGTGAAACAGGAAGATTGCATTTCTTTCAAATATGCATATTCTGCAGCCCTTAAGCCATTACCTGCAGCTGAGGAATTTCAATAAAAGTGATTTAAAAACTCATTCTGGCTGCTTCCAGATGCCAGTCCCCTGGGGTTGCCACCACGCATTATTTAATATGCGCTTGATGGTTTCAATCTTCTTCTTTATGTCTGATTCAGCTCTTCTATAGGTAGACCCTTCTGTTTGTAACTGACAGGATGTTGCTAATGATTGGATATTAAAAAAAATCCTACTGGTTTTTGGCATCCAGTTCTTTTACATTATCCATGATTTATTTTTATTCTCCTTTACATTTGTATATTTATATTCCTTAATTTATACCCAAATCCAAATTTGTTAAATTTTATTTTAAAATGCCACATGACAGAATATTTTTCAAAAGAACAAAGAAGAAGAGAGAAAAGAAGACCATGACTCCAGAGTCCTATTAGTTTACAAAATGAGAATGGTAATTTATGTGTATTCTCAAGTAAAATTTCTGATACTAATAGTATTAGTTCTAAAATCAGGTAGATTATATAGTCCTTTAAAATTATTAGACTAGCAATATGCATATAACTACAAATATATGGAAGATGTTTCTAATGTTCTTTATGAATCCATTATTTCTAAGAATTAACAGGAAATGATGAGAATGTAGATGCTTCCTGAAACAATACAAATACATACATGAAAAGAGGTAAAATGGAGTTATACTATAAGAGGGCAATGTTGTTCGTACTAGACACTAAAATGTCCTGCAGAGATGAGGAGAGAACACGAGATACAGACAAACCCACGTGTATAAGTTTATTAAGAAGATCTGTGCAGGCCAAGCTAGGGGAAGCGGTGAACAGAAGGGGGTAGAAGAAGAAGGGGAGGGAATGGCGCCTTTGGTTTTTAAGGTTCTCCAGCACACGCGCACGAGGGGAAAGACACATCTTCGTCAGATGCTGATGACTAATGACAGGCGACGCTGCACGGGGAGGGGAGAGGGTGTCTTCTAAGTCAGACGCTGGTAACGCAGATGGCGGACAACTCACGCATGGGGACATGCCCACGTAAGACGCTGATGACAGGGGCCTCACGACAGATGCTAGTGACACAGTGGTGGGCGACCCACGCATGTGCACCTGGGATACATGGGTTGGCCTCAGAACCCAGAAGTACAGTCATCCGGATGGCTCGGGAATTGCAGACACTATTAGCTGGCAAGTTATAAGCTCGGTTCCAGGAATGGGTTACCTCTTTTGGAGTTGTTGGCAGATGGATAAGTTTCCACGGAGCCCGAGCATTACAGGTTATCCACCAGTGCTCCTGGTTACTTTCTATAACTTGACAGTAAGAACATTTTTCTTAAGACACCACATTCTTTAATCATAGTACACAGATATTAAGCTGGTACTCATTTTGAGCCTTCATTAGCCGTGAACCCTGTGAACAACAGTAATGACAGAACTGATAAGACATACACACTATGTAATAGTGGCCCCAAAAGCTTGGCTGTAGTAATAAACCTCTTTCTAAAATTGTATTTAAGCCCTATTTCATGAGACAAAACCCATTACTGGCACCATTATTGGGGGCACAAAACCTTATAACTACACACATTATAGGACTTAGGAGGGAACCTAAGTTTTTATAAGCTGCTAAATGGAAAGACTGTTGAACCAATTTCTAATGAGATACTTATCTCCGTAGATTAAGGCATACATCAATCATCATCAGTAACACTGCTGCAGAAGATGTTGGCAATTGCAAAGAGCCACAACTTACCAAGGTGCAGAGAATAAGTAAATGTAGAAATTCAGTCCAAAGGGAAAATATATATTTCACCCTATCCGCCAAAGGTTCAGGGATCATTTTAGAGCCCCAAATCGTGGATGGCTGAGAGAAAAGAGTCTCTTTCTGGAAACAGCATGGTGGGTGCAGATATAATTTTAAATGGTTATGACCACACACAGAAGACCTGTACAAACCAATGACTGACAAATTCTCTAGCTGGAGAGGGTATTGAGCACCAAGTTGCACCAACCGTAGTGAAGATGCTATTGGCAATTGTTAGTTGTTAGGGAAAGTAGGGCCAGTTTTCTCTATGAAAGTAGCCTCTAAATTAGTTAACTACCCTCCACTAGAAGGCCATATAACCAAGATATTTGAGCAGCACAAATTTGTCTTTGTGGAAAAAAAGACAAGAAATTGGGTGGGAAGTGAAGGGAGATTAGATATGGGAAGAGGTACAAGAGGTAACATGAATACAATCAATAAGTGCCATTAACATGTCATTCTTCTCATGTTGATTATTGGGAGGTGAGAGATCAATTGTACCCCGTGTTCTCATATGGCCTGATGCGTCAAAGATACTCATTTGATATATGTTAGATGCATAAATGAACAGTTGTGGTGAAATTTTTCTGCTTGCGTGATTGATACTTATCACAAAGAGTTTCAAACCTGAAATATAATCATGATGACTATGTCACTCCACAGTTCTCATCAAAGTGGTCACCTTTTCAAATTTTGGCAGATGTCAATGAACATGTATACACAAAGATCCCTTTTCTTTTTCAGCCTAAGTGCTCATACTTCAGAGTCTGCAATGATTCACAAATGCCTATCAACTACATGTTTCTAAGCTAAATTTTTAAAATCTTGATTTTTGTGTGCATTTCTGTTGGGCATTGCACAAATGCATATAATAAGGAAAACCAGGTGCTTAGTTTTCTTCCAATGTGCTTTTGCTTTACCAAATGCCCTTTAAAAGATTCCTATGCATCTGTGATGAGAGGCATATCTGTAAAGCTCCATGATTTTAGGAAAGAAAATTAACCCTTAATTTTTTGGTTGAGTAGTATCTAAAAGCTCCATTTTTAAAAAGCATCCTTTACCTATGCTTATATTCTGTTTAGCATTATCATATATCTTCACAAATTCATCATGTATGTCATTTAGTTGGTGTTCTCTTTTAGGTTTCATTTACCCCTATTGGGATCTGAAGTGACACCCTTGCAGTGCCTTAAAAATCAATGAATCTACTCTCTATGTCTTGTGGGGAAAGTCAACTTTTATATTGTATGAGCTGAGAATAAATAAAACTAAATTAAATGTCACACAGTCCCTATGATACTCTTCAGTAATATATAATTTAGCATTTAAAAAAATAGAGTAATCATCCACTTCCTTAAAATGCTATTTTTCTTATCAAACTGAAAAATTTGTCCTATATTTACCATCATTACCTTCTCTTTTCTTCTTTAAGATTCTTTGGTAAGGAAATGCTTGTGAGGGAGGGATAATAAAAAAGAAATTCTAAAATATGGTTTTCTAGCTGAGAAACTGTAGGACTCTAGCTTCCTAAAGTTATCTCTATGAGTCTAATTATACAGCTATTAGTGAATACAGAATGTTTTAAGTCTGTTAAATTTAGAAATAAGGTCTAAATTGCCTTGAGAAACTGTTTTCATTTGTTTTATATATGTGTTCATTAATCCTTTTCATTAACAAAGAAATATAGACAAATAGAAGAGGTGTAAGCAAATTAGATTTATGTTCACATTGATTTTGAGGTTTGTAAACAATTCTGGATGGAGAAGCCTGGTTGGTTTTCACTGGCTATTGGCATAGTGAGAGCCAAGGGGAGTATGGTAAAAACAATTCCAAGTCCCCGAGTGTCTCTTTTCCTCTCAGTAGTCCTCTTTGCCAATTTGGCAGTTTATCTGTGCTAATCAAATCCATCAGGGATTGACAGTTAGTGAGTGGGCAGTAGAATTTCCATTTACTTAGCATAATTGTAGTATTTAGTGCAATTCCCAGGACATTGTATAGTATTATTTTAATAAGTGAATTAGCAAAAGTGAGCACTTCACAATTTTCACTGTTCATTATTTAATGTACTATTTAACTTGGTTGGCAATCTTGGTCACAGGACATGTATTATTTATAGTCTAAGCACATTATTAACACACAATAAATCCAATTTCAAAAATTCCTTACATTTTGAATGTATTAGTGAAGTGTATATTACACCCAATTATCAACAGCTTTATGCCCTTCATACACACACTTAAACCACTATTAAATGTAGAACTAATATTTTACATGCTACATTTCCTGCTTTTGTTTCTTGGCCTCTTAGAAGGCTATAGATAAGTTGCTGTTATTAGATAAGTTCATATCTGTACATATTTTTTCTTTTGGTTAATATGTACAATAGAAATATATAGGTGTTCAAGTAACATAATAGTACTTCCATCACTTCACATGGATAAATATGAAAAGCTAGTTTTGTGATAGAGTTGTCAATAACAGACTTGAAAATATTTTTAGAAATATAAGCAATAGCAGTTATTTACAATAAAAGCTTCTGAAATTGTGCATTGTTATAAATGTTCAATTCGTAGAACAAAAGAAAGCACGAAATATTGAATATATATATACAAACATTAAATACCTTTTGTCTTTTATTATAAGAATATGTGTATGTGTAAAAATATAAATATATCCTGTAGTGCACACTTTTTTAATATAAGTCATTCCAGGAAATCACTGAAAGAAGTACTATGTAGAAAGTAGTATATGTTTTATTTATAATCCTATCTCTGAATGTATAAAGTAACCAACCCTTACATTTAGAGAACCCTGGGAGAAATGATTCAGAACTACCTGAATGGAAATACTAGAAAACTGCTATATTTTTGGCTTTCATCATCCAAGGAATAATTGAATTGTGTACTACCTGGATATATCATCCCTCAATTTAAAGCTGTAGATTTCTTTCCTTTTTTCCTGAACACTAAATAATGGGTATGTAAATTAAGCTATTCCACCATTGGACCTTAAGTTAATGACACAGGAAGTAACACTTATTTTCTGAGATTGATGCTTGAAAATATTGGTAATTCCATTATGGAATTACCATGGATGGAATCTAAATAATAGATTATTGTCTAGCCAGAGTTTACTTACATCCAGAGTCTGTATGCCTAGACATTTTATTAGGGCCCAGTGTAACATTTTAACAAGTTTATATTAATTTTCCAGAATTTATACAATTTCCTACTATTACTATAATGTAAATTTAGTGATATAACGCTGCTCAATATATTTGGAGTACTAATGCTTAACAAGCTGCCTATAATGACTTCTGAAGATCACAAGACCCTATCAGTCATTTGACATAATATACCCACAGTGTAAATAAAATTTTTTAAAACAGTATATCTATTATATCTATTTTGGGAAAAGGATCATGTTCTTTCCACAGATGAGAATACAATGTAAAACATTGCTGATAATAATAGTTATAGCTTGATGCAAATATCATGAGGTTAGAAATTATGTTCATTTGGGATTTAACTTTTGTAAGGTTGTGCAATTCTTAAATTCTTTCCTTATACTTAAATGTATATAAATAAATATTCAGGCAGATACATGGTTTGAGAAGTCCTTCTGTATATGTATTGCTTTTATTCGTTAATGAATAAAGAATCTGCCTTGGACTGTGATAGGGTAGAGTTGAGATAGGCAGGGTATAATTTAGCTAGATTGGGAAAACAAAACTAAATGCTGGCTGGAAGGAAGAAGGCAGAGTCAAAAAGAAGCCGTGTAGCCCTGCCAGAGACAGACACTAAAAACTTTACCCAGTAAGCCACAGTCAAATGATGATACACAGATTACTAGAAATGTGTTAAACTAAGATATAAGTGCTAGCCAGCAAGAAGCTAGAGCTAGTGGACTCAGCAGTGTTTTAAATAATATAGTTTCTGTGTGATTGTTTCTGGAGTCTTGGCAGCCAAAAAAGTTACAAGGAGCCTCATTACATCAAATTGGTGCACTAAGTGGTGGACTAAATCCACATAAAACCTAAGAAAGGTTGGAAAGGAATTCTAGACACGGAAAAACAAAGTTTAGCTGCATTTTTTTTTCCGAAAATGCTTTGCTTGCTGGTGGCATTCTGTGGTTCCATTAAGAAAGGTTTTCCTGATTCAGAGGTAGCAGAAAAAAAAGCTACAGTTTTGAAATGCCAGATTTCTGGTCTGTGCTGCCAGTATAAACTCTGAGGAGGTTCGGCTATGAGGCATTTAAATAGGGTTTGTAAACAGAGTGTTACAACTTGCTTAATAACAACATAGACCCTCCTTCTTCCTGAAAATGGAGCAATGTGCACAGCTTACAGAGGCAGTAAATGGACATTCACTATGGTGGATTGGGTGGAGCAAGCAGGCAAGGCAATAAATACCCTAGCAATGCCGCAGCTTAGGCTTTTAAGAAGTGCTTAGCATTTTAAGAAACTCTCCTGAACAGAAAAGATTACAAAGACACAATAAAGACAGATTAAGATGAAAAAGATCTCTAACTGGGTTACAGTATTGGATAAACGTATGTAGACTTGGGAGGGAGAAAAAAATAAAAACAAGCCACATAGAAATGAAATATATACAGAGAATCTGAATTATGTATGTTATTGTGTTTTCTTTTAATTTTTTGACTGTGAAGGATCTAAGTACAGAGAGACATTTCATTATATGGGCCACTAAGCTAAACCAGCATATATATTTTAAAGGTATCTTAATTTCAGAATTTGGTCTAAGGTTATGGTGCTTTGGAATAGAGGTTCTTCTTTTGTTTCCAAGAGGAGGAGAACTTGTGGGTTCATTCTAGGCTAACATGGTTTGATAGACCAAGAGCCCCTGAAAGGTTACCATAAATACCCCCAAAAGTTACTTCACCCAAAAAAAAGCAGGAAGAAGCTTGGAGAACTATGCCCATATTCCCAAATTTTGTTTATAAATGTTTCTTTACATTTAAAGGGGGATATGCTATAGAGATTTGCATTGGTATGGATCTTGGTTTATTGATACAAATTTAAGATCAATTCTGTTATATGTATATTTCTGCTCTTGATTAACGTATTGTGTTTGAACAGCTTATTTAAAAATGTAATGTATAATTAAGACATATAGGTTAATAGATAATCATCTATAATAGTCAAGCTTGTAGTAATGTTAGTAAGGTTTTCTAAATATATAGAGATATATTTCAGTTACATAGGTTTTCTTCCAATCTTTCAGAAACCTTCATAATACGGCATTTAAAATGTTTTAGGAACTTAGGACTTTTCAAGACAAAGAGACACATCTGCTCCTGGCAATAACAATCTACTTCAAAAAGATGACAGGCATTAAAGAGGTTCCTTCTAGAATTGGCTAGCCATTTGGGCAACAAACTTCTCTTGCCTAGACTGCTTAACTGGACATGCGGGATCTGCAGAGAAATGACTGCTGAACTTGCCTAAAGAAGAAAGGATACTTTGGGGTTCCTGCTTCTTGAAATAGTGTGCTAGACATTATGTAGGTCACAGAAAAAACTGACTGACAAACTGCCAATATAAGTGGAACTGTCTTTGAAATTTCCTGCTTTGCAGAAAAGTCTGCTGGATACTATGGGTCTATAGACTGAAGATAGATGCTCCAATGATGCAGAAGAACTTTGGATGACTGTCCATGCAGCAAGATGTCCCTTTCAATTCTAGAGTTTTGGAAGTTGCTTATAATGCACTTCCTGTTTACTTAGGCAATATTATATTCTTCTAGAATCTTTGATAGAGTTAAAGATTTTATAGTTTCCTTAGTTATGATAAAAGATAAAGTAGATATAAATATTGCAGCTGCAATTCTTGCTTAATACCTGTCTTGTTATATGTAATTTTACTATGTTAATATTAAAACCTACCTTTTTATTTAAACAGAAAAAGGAGGTAATGTGGGATTCCCTTCTGTATGCTGTGAATACTATTGGTTAGCAAAGAAACTGGCTTGGCCTGATAGGGTAGAATTTATCTTGATGGGGATAGCTAAACTGAATGCTGTCTGGGAAGAAAACAGAGTCAAAAAAGTCTTGTAGACCTGCCAGAGACAGACACTGGAAATTTTAGCCAGCACAGCCACAGCCACATGACAATTCACAGATTACTAGAAATGGGTTAAATTAAGATATAAGTGTTAACTAGTGAGATACTAGAACTAGCAGGTCAAGCAGTGTCTTAAATAATATAGTTTCTGTATGATTATTTCTGGAGTCTGGGTGGCCAAAAAAATGAACAAACAGCCTCATTACAACGACCTTTAGCAGTAGGTTTATATGGTGGACAACCAATGGTAAGACTTGTATTATATTGAGTGCCTCTGGCACCATAATCTGCAATTTGTACTATATTCTTATTGAAAAACTTTTAACTTCTTAGAAGAACATTATCTGCCTACGTTCAAACCATAATTTTAATTGTGATTTTTAAAAATAGACAAAGAAAACAGTAAGTTTGCATGGGAATTTTAAAGCACCTTCAATTTTGTTTAAATCTCCCCTCATTCTCTCTTTCTATCTATCCCCTATGCACTATTTCTATTTAAACATTTTCCCTCCAGTATTACCCTTTCTGCTTTTATATCACATGGGATCTGCAATCCCCTCTCTACTTTTCTTGTCCCCTCTCTTTAATGATCCCTTTTTCACTTGGCTTTTATAGGTACTACAAGTTAAGCAAACAAGTCTAAGAATTAGAAATTAAAACCTGAATGTCAAATTGACCATAAAGGGCTTGTTTGAGAGAGAAAAGTTACAGTGAGAGACAGGAGGGATGAGATATAATAATGGAAGATGAAAATGCCCCAAATACTGGATGTACATGTGTGAACTTATCACAGAATGCAAAATATAATAAATAAGATAAAATCTTATAAATACAGTCATCAGATTACAGTTAGAAAATTCTGATATGATGTTTAGTTGTTCTAGCTAGTAGTATAGACATATATTAGTCTGTAATTGTTTTAAGGAGGCAGCTTGTTTGTTCCCAGCTGCTCAGCCCTGATATAACCTCACAAAACTTTATTAATTAAATCACTGCTTGGCCTATTAGCTCTAACTTCTTATTTGTTAGTTCTTACACCCTAATTTAACCTATTTTTATTAATCTGTGTATTGCCACGTGGCTGTGGCTTACTGGCAAGCTTCTGACCAGTGGTCTGTCTCTGGCAGGGCAACATGTCTTCTCTCTGACTCTGCCTTCTTTCTCCCAGCTTTAAATTTAGTTTTCCAAATCTAGCTAAATTCTACCCTATCAGGCCAAGCCATTTTCTTAATTAATCAATGGTATTCACAGCATACAGAGGGGAATCCCACATCAAAAGGTATGACACACTTGGGATGTGTGTTGTTTGTTGAGTAATCAAGATGGATCTGAACTGGCTTGGTATCATAATGACAGATGTTATGTAAGCTACAAGGTGAGAAAAATCATTTACTGTTCTGTCTGTAGGCTCCACAAGTCAAAATAATGGCCTTTCTAGCAAGATGTCTACCAATAAAATAGATAATGAGTATTATGGAAATAACTAACTGTGTTCTGATTACATAGTCAAAAGACAGTTCATAATTGGTACTATACACCCAATCAAAAGCTCATATATGCTTGGGAGTTTATAGGCCCTTGCAGGAAACATACTCTTTTCTTTTGATAACTGTACAGATTATATACTTATATTTACACTTATGGATTAGTGAGGCCTTCAACCTTCACAGAAACATTGCTGTGCAATGGATGGTGGTTAACTCAGAGAACCATAATGGACAAAGTGCTGAGAATAAATGAGTGCTTTACTTAGTCATGTAGAGGGCATATATACTTCCTCTACCACAAAAGCTCAGGGAACACAGTGAAAGAGGAGGCAGAAAGAATGTAAGAAACAGAGGATGGAGAGGAATGCTGTGAAACACAGTCTCCTGAACATAATATGGCTATTACAGTCATGATCACATGATTACGTGATTAGCTGTGGAAGATCTGCTTAAGATTCAAGTTGTCACTATTTTTTTGTGTACTGAGAAAGGCTCTTGAGGCCCTACCATTTACTAAAGGACTAAAAATAGATTGTGGGTTCTTTGGGACAGGATATAATTTTCTTCAGTGACGTATATACTAATAAATATCATATCTTTCAGTAAATAGCCTTCTCATTATGTTCATGAAAACAATCATTATTAACCTATTTTGTCAAAACAAAAGTAAAACAAGGTAGGATTTTTAAGTTTCTCTCTCTCTCTCTCTCTCTCTCTCTCTCTCTCTCATTCTTTCTTTCTCTCTATTCATTTTAGAAGACCTCATATATCTCAGAGTTGCCTGGAACTCAATATGTAGTATGTAGCTCAGGGTTGCCTTGAATGTTTGACACCCATTCATCTAAGCCATAGAGTAGAATTACACATAGTTGGTTTAAAAAAGGTGGAGCTCTTGGTTTCACACATGCTAGGCAAGCACTCTATCAACTGACCCACATCCCAGGCTTGGTTTAATTTTCATTCTGCTTCTTACAACTTGTGTCTGAGGTTAAGTCACTTAAGTATTATTATCACTTATGAAAAGAATTTTTTTAGAGAAATATGACAAATATGTTTATTATGATGAGCAGAAAGTGTGCTATAATATTCATAAATTAATCAATGTTATGTATGTTTTAAAATCTACAGAATACTTAGAAAAAGGCAGAATTAGGAACTATAGAATTCCTTTTGTGGTAGAAGTATAGATGATCTTCAAAATGAAACTGAAAAAAGTACTACTTTCGTCCCCATACTAAAGGTAATCAACGAGGAAACTGAAGTACATATAAGTTAAAATTTTGCTCAGGGATATGTAATAATTCCATTCTTACAGTAGCCAAGAAATAGAAACAGCTAAAGTATTTATAAGCTATGTAAAATAAAATACACGTATTACAATAATATTTAGTTATATGAGAATGAAGTCTTGTCATTTATGGCACTGCAGATAAACTTGGAGGTTATTATGTTAAGTGAAATTAGCCAGACTTCTCATGACAAGACTTACGTTGTAGTATACACCACATGAGGAAACTAAACACCTGAATACCATGCAGGTTGAGAGTAAACTGGGTAGTAGTTCTAAGTCTCAGGAGGACAGTACAGCAGAGAAAGCAGTGGAGAAAAAGGTTAATTGCTAGTAACAGTTATAGGTAAATAGAAATAAGAAATTCTAATTTGTCATTCCAAAGTAAAATGTATAGCAATAACAGTTATGTGCTATATATTTAAGTAAACCAAACAAATGATTTTTTAAGTGTTTCATCATGAAGAATGCTAAGTGTTCAAGGAGACAGATTTACTTACATTAAGTTAAATGTTATACTATGTATATATGTATTAAAGTACGAACATTATCTTACTATTATGTAATTTTTTTTAGTTTTCCTTACTACTTAAATTTAATTAAATTCTTTCACATCTCCATTTTATTAAGATTTTTTTAGTAATTTTTGAGCATATGAAAGTTTAAGAAACATTGTTCTAACAAAATAGGCTTTGAGGTTACAGTACTTAAGGTCACTGTTATCTTTGTTAAAGAACATTTAAAACAGACAGCTATAGATCAATTTGAAGAATCTCATGTTTGTGCATCCATCTCTGCATTATTAAAAATAAAGTAATTATTGATACATGAGATGAGAAAACCAAAGCATTAAGTATCTGGACAGAATGAATTACATTAAATTTGCTATTGTCTTTTCATGGATAAATATGAGTATTCATATATACCCTTTCATCAGGAAAAGCACCCCATGCTTCTGAAATATACTTACCATTCTTAGATCACTCTGATTATTCATTTGATAAATTATTCACAGGCCAAAGTATTATAGAACATTTCTTACACCTTGGATCTAGTACAGGGCATAATATGATTCTTCTATCACCACTTTTAAATATAGTAGAGATTATTCTGGCCTGATCATAGTGTCAACAATTAAGCAAAACAGGCTGGGAGGTGGTGACACACACCTTTAATTCCAGCACTGAGAAGGCAGAGGCAGGTGGATCTCTGTAAGTTTGAGGCCAGCCTAGTCTACAAGAGCTAGTTCTAGGACAAACTCTAAAGCTACAAAGATAAACAAAAAAAGCAAAATAGTAAAATAATATTGATGCTTATGCTTATTAACCATTCATAGTTGAAGGATGGAGGGACTGTCACAGGACCTTCACGTGAGATTCCAGTCATTAATTTTCCTACATTTTCTAGATACAAATAAGATCATGGGATGTGATAGAGTACACAGGTAGTAGAAAGTAACTAAAAGTAGGAATCTATGATGTTTCTTGTATGAGGTCATTATTTGTGAAACCTTGGGCTTTGAGATTGTGCATCTGTTAGGAAATTACACATACTCCTTTTAGTGACTTTTCATCCATGGTCTGTATATAAAATAAACTCATTGGTTGGCCAAGTTGGGCTTGGAAGAATTCTTATTTGACTGTCTTTGGTGACCTATTCGGGGGTGAATAGTTGGTTTATCATGTCTATTTTAAGAACCTTAATTCAACAAATTGGCATCTAATAATGAGACATGGCAAAAGTCAAATATGACTTAGGCAGGGGTGATTGCATGGCCCTTGTGATGGGCCGCAATGTATAAAACAGAGGTTGAAATACAGGAGAGTAGAATACCTGTGAGACTAGGATTTCCTTCTCCACATGAAATATGGTAGTATGCTTTCTTGCTATGGCAGCAATTTCATGAATTTATCTTACCACAGATAATACAACATACAAATAAGTATGCTCCATGTAAAGATTGAGTATTCATGGGAGGGGAGGTAAAGTGGGATATTCTCTCCTGCATGGTATGGTATGACACATCTGCTTAATGAATGGGTTGTGCTGGTTAATTTTATGTCAACTTGACATAATCTAGTGTTATCTAAGAGGAGAGAACCTCAGCTGAGCAATTGCCTCTGTAAGTTTGGGTTGTAGGCAAAAATTTAGGGCATTTTCTAAATTAGTGATGAATGGAGGAGGGCCCATACCACAATGGTTGGTACTATCCCTGGACTGCTGGTCCCGAGTTCTATAAGAATGCAGGCTGAGCAAACCAGGGGAAGTAAGGCAGTAAGCAACTCCACTTTATGACCTCTGCATCAGCTTTCGGCTCCAAATTGCTGCCCTGTTTTAGTTCCTGCCCCGACTTTCTGCCCTGACTTCTGTCAGTAATGGACTGCTTTTGGTCATGGTGTGTCATCACAGCAATAGTAACTAGCACATGGGTCTGCTGAAAAATGATTGAAGAAATAGACAGTAAATTGTATCCCTTCAGAGTAGCCTATGTATGACAAAATTGTCTATTAACCATTGCAAAACAGCATGAGTACTGCTATGCATGATAAGAGATTCAACTCTGATGAAGATGGCAGGTTAATAGGAGCTTGATCACCTAAGAGAAGAGTTATAATGCAAAGGGTACACGTGAATGTTAGCTCTGATTTGGTGAGTAAACTGAACAAAAGAGAAGATGACATAGAGCTACTAGTCAAATTTCTTATGGTTAGCTGGAGTAGGAAAATAAGTGAGCGCAAAGTAGCTCTGTGATAAATTATGGTGCTGGGATCCAAAAATCTGGAACCCCTGAGACATGTTGTACAGTAAGAAGGAAGAAACGTATGTAAATAATAGAGGATACCTGTAATATCAAAAGTTTAGTACAGAAGAACAGAGTCCATGATTCAGCATGCATATGAGGAATTTCTCAATGGCCCAGGGTAGAAAAACATGTTACTCTGGGAGTTCTCTGACTCTGAGCTGCTAAAATTAAGAAAACTTTAGTGAACCCAAAGAAACAACTCAACTAGGTTAATTGGAGTTTACAGACTCTGGAGCCTACATGAGACTGACCAAGGTCCCCTAAATATGTGTGACAGTTGTGTAGCTTGATCTACTTGTAGAACTCCTAATGTTGGAGGCAGGGCCTGTCCCTGATGCTTTGGCTGGAAACAAGTCTCTCATGGCCTAGTTTATGAATGCTAGGATGTGGGGGCAGATAATATCAATCTGAATGTGCTGGAAGCAGATAAAAGGAATTATAACTATACATAATGCCTTGAGATAAAGGCTGACTTACATATATGTGCTAAAATGGCACAAATTCCCATGTATATCAGGGTCTGTAAGGCAATAGAGGAGAGACAAGCATTGCTAAGAAAATGCCTTAGACATGTGAGCTGTAGTGCTTGATGACCAGTTCACTGGGTGAGACAGGACCGTGGTCACTAAAATGGGAAGAGAGTAGTTCTATCAGCACAGATCTAAGTGTTAGTATGGGGCTTTGGCATACCCCACTGTGCGATGTGATTTTTATAGTTATGGGACATTTAAAAGGTCTGAATAACAGAGTGCCATGTAAATTGGGTTTCTAAAGTACCAAGAACAATGAAAGAAACCAAAAAAAAAAGGGGGGTAAAACAGATAACTAGGTGTGTCCTGGTATCTGTAGGCAAAAAAATCAGAAAGATTTTTTTGATTGAGAATTATTAGAGGAAAAATAAAGAAAAAGAAAAAATGCTGTGTTAGTGAGTTTCCAGTAGGTGTTAAAACCCTAACAAGACTGTGGAAGGACATACATGATGAAACTGTACAGATGAAAAGAAATAAGCATGTCCCTTGGATGAACAATCATCCCCATAATAAAACGCAGTGCCTTCTGTCCTGAAAGAGTGTGTGCCAGGGGTAGAGACTGCTCACAAAGACCTCAGGCTCTCAGCAGCCACCTGTGGCTAAGGGGCAGTGAATGGCAATGGCAGCAGGTGCAGCTTCATTACCAACTGGGATCTTTTCAGACCCGGGGTGCCAGCTCAAATGCCAAGCCCAAGCCCGCTCTCCTTTAGTCCTAGGTTGAGCTCAGCAGTTTCTTCTTTTCTTCTAGTTTCATACAACCTGCTAGGACTGGGCAATTGATCAAAAGTTTCCTTGAAGTATTTGAGGATAGGAATGTGAATGGCTTATGGAGAAATGATTATGGATTATAGAGATATAAATAAATTGATGCTTCCATACATGCCACTATAGCAACATTGCTCTTTGGAGGAAATAACTGACAGGAGCAGTGAAATCTTTCCATACTTATATTGTATTAGACTTTTCATCGCCTTAGCTGCCAGCTATGGAGATCAGTTGACACCTGATTGGAATTGATGGTGGTGGGTATTCAGAGACCTTACCTAAGTTCTATGAAAAGATTTTTTTTAAATCATGAAGAAATATCAGACCCAGAGCTGCCACACAGATTTGAAAAAACCTGAAAGAATTGTAAAAATTTTCAGTTATAGGATATAAAGTAAGATATCATATGGAAATGGCACTCTCAGAAGCCAGTGACGATTTCATAAAAATCTTAGTGCAAAGGTGGGGTTGCTTCCTTATGTGTATGTTAGCCAGAGAGTACACAAATACCCATAATCTAAATGCGTTGTATCATTTTGTTAGGGATATCATTTTTATTTCAGTGTCAGCCACTAAACCCTGGACCTTGCAATTCCTGGGCAAGTACCTTAGCAATGAGTTAACGTATTTATTTCACACACTTGTGTTTTTTACTTTTTTTTTGTAGAAACTGATGCGTCAGCATATCTGATTTATTATTTTCAAATGAAGAGCTCTTATCCTTATTTGTTCTATATTAGTAGATTTATTATTTGCATTAAATGAGATATTCTTGCCATAAACTGCTTAGTATCATGCATAGTCTATGATCATTAATGCTTACTATGTGGGTTCTACTCTTGCTGCTCCTCGTCCTCTTATTCTTCTTTTTGGATTAATATCATGGCTCTTGAATATCAGGGCCAGTATTACTAGCTTACTAGGCAGAGAATTGAAATGTATGTGAATTTTGCAGCTGCTGATCAGGCTAATTTCTCCTTTGGCGCTAGGGGCCCTCTGTAAATGGTAAAAGTGTTATACAAATCAGAATCATTTAGTATACTTAATCATGAATTATTTTTTGTTGTATAAGAGAGGGAGGGAGGGATAGAAAAGGAGAGAGAGAGAGAGAGAGAGAGAGAGAGAGAGAGAAAGAGAGAGAGAGAGAGAGAGAGAGAGAGAGAGAGAGAAATTAAAGTCTTATCTAAAAGACTTACCTTGGTGTTGTTATGTATCTAGTATAGTACCTTTCACACAATGGGAGTTCAACAGATAGTGTTTTTTATTGTTTTTATCGAGTTATATATTTTCTCTGCTCCCCTCCCTCCCCTAGTATTTGATTAGATGTTGGGTTGGAAGTTCTTTAAGAGTCGCTGTGCTAGTCAGAAATGGTAGCAGAAACCTTTAATCCCAGCTCAACTATGTTCATAGTAGCTTTGTTTGTCATAGCCAGAACCTCGAAACAACCTAAATGCCCCTCAACTGAAGAATGGATAAGGAAAATGTGGTACATTTACACAATGGAGTACTACACAGCAGAAAAAAAAACAATGACATCTTGAATTTTGCAGGAAAATGGATGGAGCTAGAAAACATTATTTTGAGTGAGGTAACCCAGACCCAGAAAGACAATTATCATATGTACTCAATCATAGGTGGTTTTTAAACATAAAGCAAAGAAAACCAGCCTACAAACCACAATCCCAGAGAACTTAGACAACAATGCGGACACTAAGAGACACTTACATAAATCTAATCTACATGGGAAGTAGAAAGTAGAAAAAGACAAGGTCTCCTGAGTAAATTGGGAGCATGGGGACCTTGGGGGAGAGAGAGGGGAAAGGCAGGGAGTGTAGCAGAGAAAAAGGTAGAGCTCAAGAAAAATCAATAAAAAAGGAAAATTAAAAAATATATATAATAAGAAAAGAACGGAGGCCAGAGGAATATGAAAGTAATAGCAGCCCAGGACATTAAGGAAACTTTTAAAAAGACTATTGCTGAAGACACCTACATAACATTGCATACCACCTATATGGCATAGAAAACAGACTGGGGCTGAGTTGGAAGTCTCTCCCTTCTTTGTGGCTTTCACAGTGTTGGATGTTGTTACCCAAACTTCTAGAAAAAAATTGTCACCAGCTGTGAACACTGTGCTACACTATCAATACATCAGTCAAGATAAGCCTTAAGGGACCCAGCAATTTCACTCTTGGGAATATACCCAAGAGATGCCCTATCATACTACAAAAGCATTTGTTCAACTATGTTCATAGCTGCACTATTTGTAATAGCCAGAACCTGGAAACAATCTAGGTGCCCCTCAATAGAAGAATGGTTAAAGAAGTTGTGGAGCGTATACACATTAGAGTTTTACTCGGCAGAAAAAAAAACAATGACATCTTGAAATTTGCATGCAAATGGATGGAAATAGAAAATGCTTTACTGAGTGAGGTAACGCAGACCCAAAAAGAGGAATATTGTATGTACTTACTCATAAGTGGATTCTAGCCATAATTAAAGGTCTTTGAGCCTATAATTTGTGATCCTAGAGAAGCTCAATAAGAAGGTGAACCTGAAGAAAATCATGTAGTTATCCTCCTGGATATTGGAATTAGACAAAATTGCCAGGCAAACTTGGGTGCACGGGGCGTGGGGGTTGGCAGTAAGGGGAGATGGTTGGAGAGAAGGGAGAGGGGGAGGATTGGGGATGGCTTGGGGGGAATGGGATGGGGAGGAGGGAGGAAGGATGGATGTGGGAGAAGGGAGGTATGTGTCTCAACTAAGGGAGCCATTTTGGAGTCTGCAAGAGACTTGATTCCGGAGGGGTTCCCAGGCCCAAGGAGAGGTCCCCAGATTGTTCCCTGGGCAGCGGAGGAGAGGGTCCCTGAACTGGCCTTAGCCCATAACCATACTGATGAATATTTTGCATATCACCATAGAACCTTCATCTGCCAATGGATGGAGATAGAGACAGAGACACACATTGGAACACTGGACTTAACTCCCTAGGTCCAAATGAGAAGCAGATGGAGGAAGAGCGTGAGCAAGGAAGGCAGGATCAGAGGGAACCTTCATCCGACGATGGATGGAGATGGAGACAGAGACCCACATTGGAGCACTGGACTGAGCCCCCAAGGTCCAAATGAGGAGCGGAAGGAGGGAGAACATGAAAAAGGAAATCAGGACCGTGAGGGGTGCGTTCACCCACTGATACAAGAGGACTGGTCTGGTGAGAGCTCACCAGGGCCAGCTGGACTGGGACTGAAGGAGCATGTGATCAGACTGGACTCTGAATGTGGCTGACAAGGAGGGCTGATTGAGAAGCCAAGAACAATGGCACTGGGTTTTGATTCTTCTGCATGGACTGTCTTGGACAATGGCACTGGGTTATGATTCTACTGCATGGACTGACTTTGTGGAAGTCTAGTCTGTTTTAATGCTTACCTTCCTAGACCTGGGTGGAAGGGGGAGGACCTTGGACTTCCCACTGGGCAGGAAACTCTAACTGCTCTTAGGACTGGAGAGGAAAGGGGAGGGCGGAGTTGGGTGAGGGGGAGGGAAATGGGAGGAGGGGAGGAGGTAGAAATTTTTAATAAATAAATAAATAAATGAAAATAGTTGAAAGAAAGACTTCATGATACAGCTCCCAAGAGATCATAATTCATAATAGGGTGGTGATTTGCATAAGTGAAGCTGTTGTGCATAATGTAATCTCCTGCAAGTAACTACTCATTTGTGCTCTGTAAGTAAGTTCAGTAGACTCATTGGTTTACCAAGTTTAACTTCTGGTTGACTCCTTATTTTTGTCTGTCATAAGTGCACTACCTGTATTAAATTCACAGTTGTTTACTTCCTCAAAATTTAATTCAACACAGAGTAACAGAATATGAAATGGTATTCCACTGGAAACTTTGACACAAAGCTGGTGTGCTCTAAGGCCATTCATGAGTGACCAGCTGCTTTCATGAAAGCCCTATCATCTCTGTTTTCATTTTAAATACTGACAATCCTAGAGGTTATTTTTCCAGATTAAACTTTAAGCATGCGCCCATAGGCACTGCTGACAAACCTGGATAAGTATCCCTGTGGCAAAGGTAAGCAGAACACCACTGTTACCAGTGTTCAGCATCTAATTCACAACCATTTCATAAGATGATAAAAAATTAAAAGATGCTCTAAAAGCAAAGGAAATCAGAGCTGGCTCTACACCAGGCCCTGTAGTTATGCTCATGAATCAGTGTTGATTCTCCTCTTGGGTGCAAGCCCGTGCCGGAATCCATGCCACCTGTTGTTGCTCCTGTTTTCTATTTAAGCTTCTCTTTTTTGTAAAAAAAAGTGTTTGCAATTCTGATTGACAAGCTTTTTAGGTTTTCATTCTTTTAGAGAGCTGTTGTGTGAGTATTAAATGCAAAGATTTTCGTTTCCCATAGTCATGCACCAAGATCTCACGAGGCCATGCAATGTTATAGGGGGGCTGGCTGTAACTCTATATTTAAGAGTGCAGACTGATTAGGGCAAGAATGATTGGCAAGTGACACCTTGTTTTAAGCACTTTAATCTCTTTTTCAGACCTTATAAGAAAATGCCTTCAAATATTTTTGACTAGTGCATAACTTGAAAAGTAAAAGTGGTTCCTGATTTCATTTTCAAATTTGCTTCCCAGTCTCTTATTTTCATCATCTGCTACGTGCCATTCTTAGTGTCTAAAAATTGTTTTGCTTTAAAAGATATGTCTTGTAAAAAAGAGAGCGAAAATATATGATGTATATTTCATATCCATGAAGCAGTTCCTTTGGTTTCAATATTAGTTGGTCATCTTACAAAAAATGTGTAAAAATAGCATTTGCTAAGATACAAGAGATGGTAGAGGCAATTTTTTTTGTGGTGGAAATAGTTAAGTCTCTAGAGAATCACAAGATAAAAATTTACTGTCAGGAAAAAGAATGTACATTAAATTTAGTACATTTCTTGAGATGTTTTCTGGTTTTTTTTTTCACTTTCACATGCTCTTTACGATGAGCACATGACAGCTATAAATCACTAAGCTATGTGTTCCTGACATGGGTATTAACTTAGTACCTGTGTAACATTTCAGTGATTTCTTTCCTCCATGTAGGAATTTTTCCCATTATACAGAACAATGACATTCTTACAACATGCTTTCAGATACTAGTTGCAATATTTATATGATTTCTGTTGCATGATGGTGTGTATGCAGGTGAAAGACTAGAAGCCACTGTACATCCCTCATAATGCTTTGGAAAGTTGACAAATGGCTTATTAATTGTGGGGAGCAATATGTCACACCATCATAAATTATTGCCTTTTATTATCTTCATTATTGATCTTTGAATACTTCTTGCTCTAAAAGCCATCTAACTGGTACCTGTCAAATGTTATCAGACTAACTTCAATCCATTGTTTTCAGATAACTTCCTTTTCTGGCTTAGCTTTAGTAAGATTGGACAGAAAAGGCTGATAATTCTAATAATTATACATAATTCTCTAGATTTTTATATCAATCAGATACCAACATATCAGTGATCTTTAAATACAATGGTTTAGCAATACACAAGCATTTTCTCTCTCCCTCTCCTTCTTTCTATGACTCCATATTACAAATATGATATTCTCCACTGAATACTTACACTTAAGTGACCTCAGTGTTTACATAACATTTCTTTCATCCCTTAGCAGCAGAAAATACTGGAATCTTTCTAAGACCTTGCCTGTCTTAAACATATCTTAACCAATATGTTAAATGAAAAAGAAAAATGAAAAAGAGAATGCTGAGTTACTACCATAGCATGAACACTCTAATAGGACCAAGTAATGTAACTTTATAAATTAAAAATCGCTGTGGATGAGACAATAACAGCTCAACAGTGATAACTTACATTATTAAGGACAGAACCTTTCACCTAAGAGATTTGGTTAGATTTCTTGTGATGAAGTAGGAAACATATCACCAATAATAGTTCTAAATTCTAGTATCAACAAACTCAAAATGAAGCCATAACAAGGACAGAGCAGAAACAATAGTAATAACCCACATAGGTGTTCTCTTTCTTTCTTTTATTTTATTTTAATAAGTTAACTTTCTAATTATATTTGAATATAATAAAAACATCTATTAATAGACACATTCAGTAGAATCATTTGGGAGTTTTGTTTGTGTCACCTCTCATATAATCATAAAGAGAAAATCAACTGAAAATCAGAAAGAATGTTGTGAGAAGTCCTGCAACCAAATTTTATCAGAATTCTGGGACCTCACTTTGTCCATCTGGGAAATTAAAAGGTCAAAATAATGGATTGTGGCATTTTTCAATTCATTCTATCTCCAACAATCTGGGATCCAACAAACTTGACAATATTACCTGAAGTTTTGCATCATTTTCTCTTGACAATATATATGAAAACCAAACACATGCTTTCATTTTTACCAAAATTGTTATAACATTTAATGGCAAATGTACCAGGAAAAAGTTTTGCACTGCAGTCTGACATTTATAAATTTTTATTAATCAAAAAAATTATGTTCTGCATTTCTTTTCAATTAAATGGTAGTTTTCTGGAGACTTCCTCCATCACTCTCTCTTTTAACCTTCATCTTACCAAAATGACCACTGAGAAATGGAACTTATCACATTGGCAATAATGAAGTTGATAATGAGTAGGAAGCTATGATACAATTGACTACAGTTGCTAACCTCTCTTTTCACACTTCCTAAAACTTGGGGTAGCAGTTGCAAAGAAGGGATATTTGATGTAGTATGCATGACAGTTTTAAAGGAGTGAGAAATTTTTTTCTTTGAGGTTGACAGAAATGAACTGGAGAGTGAACTCACAACTATGGTCTGAAAAACATTTGTCTCTATGTACAGTTATATGCTGGGTGAAGGGCAATTTTTTTCGATATAAGTGGCAGAAAAATGTAGTCTATGTATGTTCTCTTCAGACTTTTAATCCTGGTCTGGAATTGAATAGTCTACTGTATCTTACAAGCCTTAAAAATGTGTCTTCTTTCTTTTCAGTTTCATTTTACACCACTCTTCTTTCTTTGCCCTTAAATGTTTCATTTCCTGCAGTCTACTGTACTGATTTTTACATTTTCCTACTTCATCATGATGAACACTGCCTGTACGTCATTAAAAGCCCCTGTAATACCCTTTCCACAACAATTTCATCTAGCTAATTCTTCTTCTTCTTTTTTTTTAAAGTAAATTTTATTAAATTATAAAAGTTTCCATTTCCACCCCTCTTCCCAACACCCTCCCACTCCCCCCACTCCCTCTCCTCCTCCCTCTTCGTCCCTTAGGGCAGTCAGGGTTTCCTGCCCTGTGGGAAGTTCAAGTTCCTCCCCCCTCCCTCCAGGTCCAGGAAGGTGAGTATCCAAACAGACTGGATCCCCAAAATCCAGTATATGCAGAAGAAACAAGTCCCAGTATCATAGTCAATATATCATATCATGGCTTTTCAGAAAGACTTCGGGCTAGCCACATTCAGAGAATCCAGCCAAATTCCGAGAATCTGGTTAGATCACGTCCTCGTTCAGTCCCAGTCCAACTGGCCTTGGTAAACTCTCATTAGATCCGTTCCCTTGTATCAGTGGGTGATAGCATCCCTCGCAGTCCTGATTTCCTTTTTCATGTTCTTCCTCCTTCTGCTCCTCATTTGGACCTTGGGGGGCTCAGTCCGGTGCTCCAATGTGGGTCTCCATCTGTATCGCCTTCCTTCGCCAGATGAAGGATCTATGGTGATAAGTAAAATATACATCAGTATGGTCATGGGCCAAGGCCGGTTCAGGCACCCTCTCCTCTGTCCAGAGAACAATCTGGGGGATCTCTCCTTGGACCTGGGATCCCATATATAATCAAGTCTCCTGTAAACCCTAAAATGACTCCCTTAGTTGAAATATATTCTTCTCTGATCCCATATTCATCCTTCCTCCCTCCCCTCACCATCCCAGGCCACCGAGCTTTCCCCATTCCTCCCCTACTTTCTTCTCTCTAACCCTCTCCCCTTCCAACAACCCTCCCACCCCCCCTCCATGCACCCGAGGTTACCTGGGACTCTTGTCTATATCCTACCTCCTGGTGGATAGCTAAATAATCTTCATCAGGTTCATCTTCTTATTTAGCTTCTCTAGGATCACGAATAATAGGCTCAAAGACCTTTAATTATGGTTAGAATCCACTTATGAGTGAATACATACCGTGTTCCTCTTTTTGGGTCTGGCTTACCTCACTCAGTAAAGCGTTTTCTATTTCCATTCATTTGCATGCAAAATTCAAGATGTCATTGTTTTTTACCGCTGAGTAAAACTCTAATGTGTATATGTTCCACAACTTTTTTAACCATTCTTCTATTGAGGGGCACCTCGGCTGTTTCCAGGTTCTGGCTATTACAAATAGTGCTGCTATGAACATAGTAGAGCAAATGTTTTTGTAGTATGTTAGGGAATCTCTAGGGTATATTCCCAAGAGTGGAATTGCTGGGTCCTGAGGGAGGTTGACTCCCAGTTTCCTGAGAAACCGCCACACTGATTTTCACAGTGGCTGCACGAGTTTGCATTCCCACCAACAATGGATGAGTGTTCCCCTCACCCCACATCCTCTCCAGCATAGGCTATCATTGGTGTTTTTGACTTTAGCTATTCTGACAGGTGTAAGATGGTATCTCAAAGTGGTTTTGATTTGCATTTTCCTGATCGCTAAGGAGGTTGAGCATGACCTTAAGTGTCTTCTGGTCATTCGAAGTTCATCTGTTGTGAATTCTCTGTTCAGTTCAGTACCCCATTTTTTAATTGGGTTAATTAGAGTTTTAGTGTCTAGTTTCTTGAGTTTTTTGTATATTTTGGAGATCAGACCTTTGTCTGATGAGGGGTTGGTGAAGATCTTCTCCCAGTCAGTAGGCAGCCTTTTTGTCCTACTGACAGTGTCCTTTGCTTTACAGAAGCTTCTCAGTTTCAGTAGATCCCATTTTTTCATTGTTTCTCTTATTGTCTGTGCTGCTGGGGTCCTACTTAGGAAGAGGGCTCCTGTGCCTATATCTTGTAGACTACTTCCCACTTTCTCTTCTATCAGGTTCAAAGTGGTCAGGTTAATGTTGATGTCTTTAAATCATTTGGACTTGATTTTTGTGCACGGTGATAGATATGGATCTACTTTCGTTTTTTTACAGGTTGACATCCAGTTATGCCAGCACCATTTGTTAAAGATGCTTTCCTTCTTCCATTGTATACCTTTAGCTCCCTTGTCGAAAATTAGATGTTCATAAGTTTGTGGGTTAATATCTGGGTCTTCTATTCGATTCCATAGGTCGACTTCTCTGTTCTTATGCCAATACCAAGCTGTTTTCAATACTGTAGCTCTATAATAGAGTTTGAAGTCAGGGATGGAAATGCCTCCAGAAGTTCTTTTATTGTATAAGATTGTTTTGGCTATCCTGGGTTTTTTGTTTTGCCATATAAACTTGATTATTGTTCTCTCAAGGTCTGTGAAGAAGTTTGATGGGATTTTGATGGGGATTGCATTGAATCTATAGATTGCTTTTGGTAGAATTGCCATTTTTACTATGTTGATTCTCCCAATCCAAGAGCAGGGGAGGTCTTTCCATTTTCTGGTATCCTCCTCAATTTCTTTCTTCAAAGACTTAAAGTTTTTGTCAAATAGGTCTTTCACGTCCTTGGTTAGAGTAACCCCAAGATATTTTATGCTATTTGTGGCTATCGTGAAAGGTGATGTTTCTCTGATTTCCCTCTCTGCTTCTTTATCCTTTGTGTATAGGAGGGCCACTGATTTTTTGGAGTTGATCTTGTATCCTGCCACGTTACTAAAGGTGTTTATCAACTGTAGGAGTTCTTTGGTAGAGTTTTTGGGGTCGCTGATGTAAACTATCATATCGTCAGCAAATAACAAAAGTTTAACTTCATCCTTTCCAATATGAATCCCCTTGATCTCCTTATGTTGTTTTATTGCTATTGCTAGAACTTCAAGCACTATATTGAAGAGGTATGGAGAGAGTGGACAGCCTTGTCGCGCTCCTGATTTTAGTGGAAAGGCTTTGAGTTTTTCTCCATTCAGTTTGATGTTAGCTGTCGGCTTGCTGTATATTGCTTTTCTTATATTTAGGTATGATCCTTGTATCCCCAGTCTCTCCAACACCTTTATCATAAATGGGTGTTGAATTTTGTCAAATGCTTTTTCAGCATCTAGTGAGATGATCATATGGTTTTCTTCTTTCAGTTTATTTATATGATGGATTACATTGATAGATTTGCTTATGTTGAACCAGCCCTGCATCTCTGGAATGAAACTGACTTGATCATAATGGATAATTTTTCTAATGTGTTCCTGGATTCGGTTTGCCAGGATTTTATTGAGAATTTTCGCGTCGATGTTCATGAGTGAGATTGGCCTGTAATTCTCTTTCTTGGTTGTGTCTTTGTGTGGTTTTGGTATTAGGGTAACTGTAGCCTCATAAAAGGAGTTAGGCAATGGCTCTTCTGTTTCTATATTGTGGAATACGTTAAGGAGTATAGGTATTAGCTCTTCCTGGAAGTTCTGGTAGAATTCTGCATTGAAACCATCTGGTCCTGGGCTTTTTTTGGTAGGGAGATTTTTGATAACAGCTTCTAATTCTTCGTGACTAACAGGTCTATTTAGATTGTTCACCTGTTCTTGGTTAAACTTTGGTATATGGTATTTCTTTAAAAAAAATCCATTTCTTTTACATTTTCCAACTTTGTGGCATATAAACTTTCATAGTAAGATCTAATTATTCTCTGAATTTCCTCTGTGTCTGTGGTTATGTCCCCCTTTTCATTTCTGATCTTATTAATTTGCATGTTCTCTCTCTGCCGTTTGATTAATTTGGATAGGGGTTTGTCAATCTTGTTGATTTTCTCCAAGAACCAGCTTTTTGATTCATTGATTCTTTGGATTGTTTTCTCTGTTTCTATTTTGTTGATTCCAGCCCTCAGTTTGATTATTTCCAGTCTTCTAGACCTCCTGGGTGAATCAGCTTCTTTTTTTTCTAGATCTTTCAAGTTAAGTCTCCAATGTGTGCTTTCTCCGCTTTCTTTAATTGGGCACTTAGTGCTATGAACTTTCCTCTTAGCACTGCTTTCATAGTTTCCCATAGGTTTGAGTATGTTGTGTCTTTGTTTTCATTAAATTCAAGGAAGACTTTAATTTCTTTCTTTATTTCTTCCTTGACCCAAGGGTGATTTAGTAGTTGACTGTTCAGCTTCCATGAGTTTGTTGGCTTCCTGGGGGAAGCATTGTTGTTGAATTCTAATTTTAGTCCATGGTGATCTGACAAGACACAGGTAGTTACTAATATTTTCTTTGTATCTGTGGAAGTTTGCTTTGTTACCGAGTATGTGGTCAATTTTCGAGAAGGTCCCATGAGCTGCAGAGAAAAAGGTATGTTCTTTCCTATTTGGGTGGAGTGTTCTATAGATGTCTGTTAAGTCCATTTCATTCAATACCTCCAATAAATCTCTCAATTCTCTGTTAGGTTTCTGTCTGATTGACCTGTCCATTGGTGAGAGAGGAGTGTTGAAGTCTCCTACTATTAGTGTGTGTGGTTTGATGACTGCCTTGAGTTCTAGAAGAGTTTCTTTTACATATGCGGGTGCCTTTATATTAGGAGCATAGATATTCATTATTGAGACTTCCTCCTGATGTATTGTTCCAGTTATGAGTATGAAATGTCCATCTCCATTTCTTCTAATTGATTTTAGTTTGAAGTCGATTTTGTTAGATATTAGAATGGCCATGCCCGCTTGTTTCTTAGGTCCATTTGCTTGGAAAACCTTTTCCCAACCCTTTACTCTGAGTAGGTGTCTGTCTTTGTGGTTGAGGTGTGTTTCTTGTAAACAGCAGAATGTTGGATCCTGTTTTCGTATCCAATCTCTAAGTCTGTGCCTCTTTATAGGTGAATTGAGTCCATTGATATTAAGTGATATTAATGACCAGTGGTTGTTGACTCCGGTCATTTTTTTTTTTTTTAGGTAGTAGAGTGTATGTGTTTTTCTTCTTTGATTTGTGCTTGTGAATGGTCGCTAGATGTTCGAGTTATTGTAGGCCGTGTTGGGAATGTTGGATTCCTTCGATAGTGTTTTTCCTTGTAATATTCTCTGTAAGGCTGGATTAGTAGCTACGTATTGTTTAAATTTGTTTTTATCCTGGAATATTTTGTTTTCTCCGTTGATAGTGAACAATAGCTTGGCTGGGTATAGTAGTCTGGGTTTGCATCCATGGTCTCTTAGTTTCTACAGTACCTCTATCCAGGATCTTCTGGCTTTCATGGTTTCCATAGAGAAATCCGGTGTAAGCCTGATAGGTTTACCTTTATAAGTTACTTGACCTTTTTCCTTTGCAGCTCTTAAAATTTTTTCTTTAATATGTATGTTTTGTGTTTTGATTATTATATGGCGAGGGGATGTTTTTTTCTGATCCAGTCTATTCGGTGTTCTGTATGCTTCTTGAACCTTCATAGGAATATTGTTCTTTAGGTTGGGAAAGTTTTCTTCTATAATTTTGTTGAATATATTTTCTGGGCCTTTGATCTGCAGTTCTTCTCCTTCTTCAACCCCTATTATTCTTAGATTTGGTTTTTTTTTTATTGTGTCCCAGATTTCCTGAATGTTTTGTGTAGAGAATTTGTTGGATTTGGCGTTTTCTTTGACCAGAGCATTTATTTTCTCTATGGTATCTTCAGAATCTGAGATTCGTTCTTCTATCTCTTATATTCTATTGGTTATGCTTGATTCTGTAGTCTCCGTTCGTTTACCTAGGTTTTCCATATCCAGCCGGTTCTCGTTTTGTGTTTTCTTCATTGCCTCCATTTCAGTTTTCATTTCTTGAACTGTTTCCTTTACTTGTTTGGTTGTTTTTTCTTGGTTTCTCAGGGTATCATTCACGGATTTACTTATTTCTTCAAACTTTTTGTTATATTTCTCATCTAATTCTATACTCATTTCTTCAAACTTTTTGTTATATTTCTCATCCAATTCTTTAAGGGAGTTATTCATATCCTGTTTAAGGGACTCTATTGCTTTCATAATGGCACTTTTTTCCACTTCTTCTGGGTTAAGGTGTTCAAGTCCTTCTATTGTAGGGTCCTTGGGATCTGGTGTTTTCATGTTGTTTTTCAGATTGTTGGATGAGGTCCTGCCTTGACGTCTGCCCATCTCTTACTTCAAATGTTCTCTATTGGAACTTCTGTTACCGGGTCAGGTTCCCTTGTTGGGCAGGGACTTCACTGACAGAATGCCCACCTTTCCTCAGGCAGGCTATTGAAGCACAGGCACTCCCTCTTTCCGGGATGTGCTTACAATGCAGGCCCAGCTCGCAAAGCAGCTGAGCTGGGGAAATTTTATGGCCCCAGGGGGAAGGGAGAAATATAGGAATTTGTACCTGGATAGGAACTGGGAAGGCAGGCGGGAGGGGGTAGCCAGCACTGCAGGGCGACCTAGGCATCTATGGGGTCGGGGAACGCCCAAGCTCCTCCTCACTGGGACGCTGCCCTGGTCCGAAGGAAACTCACCCCTCCGATGGCCCTCTGCTAGAAGTCAGGGCCCCTGCTGGTCAGGAATGTGGCTGAGCTGGCCCTTGGTCCACCTGTCCTCAGGGAGGCCTTTAAGACCCAGCAACTGCCTCCAGCCGGGATGCGCCTGCAGCCCAGTCCCAGCTTGCAAGGCAGCTGAGCTGGGGAAATTTTATGGCCCCAGGGGGAAGGGAGAAATATAGGAATTCGTACCTGGATGGGAGCTGGGATGGCAGGCCAGAGGGGGTAGCCAGCACTGCAGGGCAACCTGGGCGTCTATGGGATCGGGGAACGCCCAAGCTCCTCCTCACCAGGACCCTGCCCCGGTCCGAACGACTAGCTAATTTTTCTTTTCTATTTCTTTTTTTTCTTTTTTTTTGAAAATAATTTTATTAAATTATAAAAGTTTCCATTTCCGCCCCTCTTCCCAACCCCCTCTGACTCCCCCCACTCCCTCTCCTCCTCCCTCTTCGTCCCTTAGGGCAGTCAGGGTTTCCTGCCCTGTGGGAAGTTCAAGTTCCTCCCCCCTCCCTCCAGGTCCAGGAAGGTGAGTATCCAAACAGACTGGATCCCCAAAATCCAGTATATGCAGAGAAAACAAGTCCCAGTGTCATAGTCAATGGCTTTTCAGAAAGACTCCGGCCAGCCACATTCAGAGAATCCGGCCAAATTCCGAGAATCTGGTTAGATCACGTCCTTGTTCAGTCCCAGTCCAACTGGCCTTGGTAAACTCTCATTAGATCCATCCCCTTGTATCAGTGGGTGATAGCATCCCTCACAGTCCTGATTTCCTTTTTCATGTTCTTCCTCCTTCTGTTCCTCATTTGGACCTTAGGGGGCTCAATCCGGTGCTCCAAAGTGGGTCTCCTATTTCTTTTTGTTGTCAACTTTTTTCCAGCTTTTCTACCACTGTGAGGTGGAAGTTTACGTTGTCACATCCCCTAATACACTGATACCATAAGAGTCAACCTCTTTTTTATTATTTTAAGCCACATGAACATCAAATGCCATGGTTTTCAATACTAGTCACGTATCTATGATTCTTTAGCTCTTATCATCTACCCTGTTCTCATCCAGACTCATTATCTAACTACCTAGTTGACATGTCCTATGGAGAAATTAACATATAGCTAGAAATTAGCATGCTGTCAAGCTAGCTTTCTTTCTTTCCAACAGCAATTAGTGGCATGGACATTACTTCCAGTTTCCTGGAATAAAAACCCCGGGGCTGTCATTGGCTTATCACTTTCTCTTTGCTTACATTCTATCAGTAAAACCTACTGGCTGTAATTGCAAATATTTGTAAACATTTATTACTTTTTACCAGCTCCACTGTTACTGTATGGATTACATCACTCTTTCCTCCTAGCCGGATCTCTGTAAAGAGCCTTAATTTGTTTCCCTGGTTTCACGTTTTTCTTACCTCAAAAAATCCTTAGCAACCAGTGATAAGATTAAAATGTAAACCTCATTGTGCCAGTAGTCTATTCTTTCAATTAGTATTGAAAGCGAAAAGCCATGACTTCACAACAGCCTCCAAGGCGTTGCTGTCACCTCCATTTATTTAATGTTTTAAGTGACCCTTCTTTCACTGGCATTCTAGAAATATTGACCTCAAAACTAACTTGTACTTTAGATATGCCAGCCACTTTCGTCTTTCAGACTTTATATTTGCTATTCCACTCACTTTAACATTGCTCTCCTTTAACAGATTCATGTTTCATATATTTGCTTGTTTTAGGCTTCTGCGCTAAACATTCCACAAAAGAACGGAAAATATTCGCTTAAAAATCACAGTTATATTTCTATATCCAAGACATCTGTTTCAAATAGTTGCTGAAGAAATGAACAAACAATTTTAACACTTTTAAGAATGTATTTAAGAACAAATGGATGATATTGGTTAAAACGAGTTAGGCAAATGTATCACCTTACCCTGAAATAGAAGACAAGTCTCTCAAAAACTATGTCTATATTAAAATATGTTTATATTTTAATGACTAGACTTAATTTTTTAAAAAAATCATTGACATCTATGGATATTAGATTAAAGAGAATTATTTTGTGTTTAACTCCAGGAACAAAGGGAAATAAATAAATTTTTAATTAATTTTGTTTGGATGTTCTATATTTTCACTAAGGATAACATTTTGTATAACATGAGTTCACTCTTGCAGGTCAACAAATAGTGTTTGGGGATACAATTCATCCACAAATTGAGGTGTTATTCTCCTTAAGAAAATATTAATTTTGGATAGTAATATCTAATCATTCAGGGCAATGGCCTTGCACAATTCCAGAAAACATAATACACATCTTTTATATTGATATCTTTATTTATGTATATCTTGCGTTTCTAAATTGTGATGAGTAAAATAAAATGTCTTTAAACAAAATTTCACCTTTCATTGTAATGAAGGATTAAAAGGTAGAAGACAAAATAAAAGAATGGAATTTAGTACAAAGGGGAAAAAAAGAAAATATTCTAAACGTATTTTTAAAAAATTCAGTGAGAATTAAAAAGTAATCTACAAAACATTTAATTATGAATATAAAAAATAGGCAACTATTTTTAACACTTTTGTAAATTGACAGTCATTATGTTTAGAGAGAGATTTACTTTGCCTCCCTTTCTTTGGGACTCACCTGATCCTTTCTCTAGCTCCTCTTACTTTTAGGCACCCTGTATCCACTACATGCTCTGGAGGATGCATGTAATCTTCCTCCCTTCCACCCCATTGTCTACACCATATCAGATCTCCTGACGTTGCCTAGGTCTTACATTCTATGCCCAGGATCATTGTGGTAAGTTTCTAGCCTGTCAGTAACTTCCCTAATTCACAGATATGTCCCAGGTCACAGATGCTATATGCTGGCCCAGTATGATCAAACTTAACTACATTGTTCCCAGCTTCCAGGTTTGACTCAGGAAATATACCCTCTGTGTCAATCTAATCTGGTGTGTCCCTCAGACCCATGACTGCTTCATATTCAAGCTTCAGGCATAGCCGGGAGTGCACATCTGTTTATCAATACAGGCTGCTGAATCCCTGGAAACTCTTCTGCCTGTACTATCTCCATCCACCATCTCTTTCTTTGTAAAGACTTTTAATTGACCTAGCCCAAAGCCAATTAGAATCTCACATCAGACACAAAATGGTAAAATAAGTTGACATACCTAGGTCTTATAAAAACACAAATAATATGAAAGACAATGACAGTTTATCTCCCCTTAAATCCATCAGTCTTATCAAAATATTCTCCCCTAACTATTGCCTAAACGAACTCACAAATACAGAATTTAAAAGAAAATTATAAAACTTTAAAGAAGACAAGAACAAACAGCTCACAATCCCCATCAAAATCCCATCAAACTTCTTCACAGACCTTGAGAGAACAATAATCAAGTTTATATGGCAAATCAAAAAACCCAGAATAGCCAAAACAATCTTATACAATAAAGGAACTTCTGGAGACATTACCATCCCTGACTTCAAACTCTATTACAGAGCTACAGTGTTGAAAACAGCTTGGTATTGGCATAAGAACAGAGAAGTCGACATATGGAATCGAATAGAAGACCCGGATATTAACCCACAAACCTATGAACACCTGATTTTCGACAAGGGAGCTAAAGGTATACAATGGAAGAAGGAAAGCATCTTTAAAAAATGGTGCTGGCATAACTGGATGTCAACCTGTAGAAGAATGAAAGTAGAGACATATCTATCACCATGCACAAAAATCAAGTCCAAATGGATTAAAGACATCAACATTAACCTGACCACTTTGAACCTGATAGACAGGAGACCACTTCCTAGGTAGAACCCCAGTAGCACAGACAATAAGAGAATGAATGAATAAATGGGACCTCCTGAAACTGAGAAGCTTCTGTAAAGCAAAGGACACTGTGAGTAAGACAAAAAGGCTACCTTCGGACTGGGAGAAGATCTTCAACAACTCCTCATCAGACAAAGGTCTGATCTCCAAAATATACAAAGAACTCAAGAAACTAAACATTAAAACTCTAATTAACCCAATTAAAAAATGGGGTACTGAACTGAAAAGAGAATTCACAGCAGATGAACTTCGAATGGCCAAAAGACACTTAAGGTCATGCTCAACCTCCTTAGCGATCAGGGAAATGCAAATTAAAACTACTTTGAGATACCATCTTACACCTGTCAGAATAGCTAAACTCAAAAACACCAATGATAGCCTATGCTGGAGAGGATGTGGAGTGAGGGGAACACTCATCCATTGTTGGTGGGAATGCAAACTTGTACAGCCACTGTGGAAATCGATGTGACGGTTTCTCAAGAAACTGGGAGTCAACCTCCCTCAGGACCCAGCAATTCCACTCTTGGGAACATACCCAAGAGATGCCCTATCATACTACAAATCATTGGTTCAACTATGTTCATAGCTACACTATTTGTAACAGCCAGAACATGGAAACAACTTAGGTGCCCCTCAATAGAAGATTGGTTAAAGAAGGTGTGGAACATATACACATTAGAGTTTTACTCAGTGGTAAAATAAAAAATGACATCTTGAATTTTGCATGCAAATGGATGGAAATAGAAGACGCTTTACTGAGTAAGGTAACCCAGACCCAAAAAGAGGAATATGGTATGTACTCACTCATAAGTGGATTCTAGCCATAATTAAAGGTCTTTGAGCCTGTAATTCGTGATCCTAGAGAAGCTAAATAAGAAGGTGAACCTGAAGAAAATCATATGGTTATCCTCCTGGATATTGGAAATAGACAAGATTGCCAGGCAAATTTGGGTGCATGGGTGGTGGGGGGTGGAAGTAAGGGGAGATGGTTAGAGAGAAGGGAGAGGGTGAGGATTTGGGATGGCTTGGGGGAATGGGTGGGGGGGAAAGACGAAGGATGGATATGGGAGTAGGGAGGTATATATCTCAACTAAGGGAGCCATTTTAGGGTTTGCAAGAGACTTGATTCTGGAGGGCTTCCCATGCCCAAGGAGAGGTCCTTAGATTGTTCCCTGGGCAGCAGAGGAGAGGGTGTCTGAATTGACCTTGGCCCATAACCATACTGATGAAAATTTTGCATATCACCATAGAACGATAGATGGAGATAGAAACAGAAACCCACATTGGAGCACTGGACTGAGTCCCCAAGATCCAAATGAAGAGCAGAAGGAGGGAGAACATGAAAAAGGAAGTCAGGACCGTGAAGGGGTCGTTCACCCACTGATACAAGGGGACTGATCTAATAAGAGCTCACCAAGGCCAGTTGGACTGGGACTGAACGAGCATGTGATCAAACCAGATTCTCTTAATGTGGCTGACATGGGGGCTGACTGAGAAGCCATTGACAATGGCACTGGGTCTTGTTTTGTCTGCATGTACTGGCTTTTTGGGATCCTAGTCTGTTTGGATGCTCACCTTCCTAGACCTGGAGGGAGGAGGAACTTGAACTTCCCACAGGGCAGGAAACCCTGACTGCTCTTAGGACTGGAGAGGGAGGAGGAGAGGGAGTGGGGGGAATGGCAGGCTATTGGGAGGAGGGGAGGAAGTGAAATTTTTTATAAATAAATAAATAAATAAATTTAAAAAAAGAACAAACAGCTCAAAGAACTTAATGAGAGTACCAATAAATTCCTGAATGATGCTCAAGAAAGCACAAACATACAGTTGAATAATAGACAGACAACTCATGATTTGAAAACTGGGAACTCATTGGATTGAAAATTACCTAATTTTTTTCAGTCCATTGCCTGAGGTCTTTACAGGAATAATGGAGTGGTTTGGTGTTTAAAGGATGTTTTCAAGGCTTTGTGAGTTATAACGACTTTGAGTACTGAACAAGTTGATCAGCACTAAAGACAATGGGAAATGTTGAAAGTTCAATGGCAGGATACTGTTTGAAGATTCTGTTTCAGGATGTGACATATTTTAGTTAAAGAAGAATGTATTTCCATACCCACATAGAATAAGAAGAGTTATTATTGAACACAGTTCTTAAGCCTGTATGATGTAATGCTTGATAACTTCTTTTTCACTGATTTTGTTTTTAATTCAATTAACTAAAAAAAAACACAAACATATATCCTGTGATTAAACCAAACTGTGTAAAGTTTTGTGGTATTTGGGCTTAAAGTCTGAACCTTAAGCATGCAAGGCAAGAATTCTTTTGGAAAATATTTAGCAGCACAAATATATTTAAAATGGAATTTGAAAGACCTGCTTCACTGTATACTGAAGTTTCTTGTTAGTCTTATTCTTGTTTCTGGAGCTAACAACTGTTTATGTTTAGAAGTGATTATCATTTCTTTCTCTTTGCTATGCATTTGAATAAATGTGTATGGTAGAGTGCACTGGGAAAAGGACAATTAGTTCTCTGTAATGAGGTTACTGCATGCCAGTGCAGACCCTACTACCAACACTACCCGAACAACACAAACTGAACTCTATAGTGAAAGAATAAGAAGAAAAAAGATACCTTAACATTATATAGGAAAGTGTAAGAGCTAGAGAGGGTGGGTATGGGATATGGAGTTGGGATAACGGGTTGGATATGTTCAACATACATAATATGAAATTCTTAAAGAATAAAATATAGTTTAAAAGATGTTTGATAGTGTGCATATATATTCTTGTATGCATATGTTGCATTTCTCTGTTACGTCATCGTCTCACTTTTGAAAACTATATGTAAATTCACTTAGCTATAGGCATCTGCACTGACATTTGCAATGTGAACTTTAGTAACAAAGGGGTCTTTAACACATAATAAATAAGACTATTGAAAAGTTGAAGATATGTAAATCTTTGTATGGATTATGTTTGTAGAGTCTAGTATGGATATAAGCATTCTTATAAGTGAGGATTGACTAAACCTTGAATAACTGTTGACTATGTATGAAATTAAGAGAAGAAATTCAATAAATTTGTAAAAATACATATATGCATATCATTGCAAACCATTATACATATATTTTATTGTATGCACATTAGACACAGTTTAAAAAGAATAAACATCTTACATTCTAGAACATGAGAAAACACAAATTAAATAAAGTTATTATACGGAGAAAGGAATCAGAGAAAGTCAAGCATGACAGTACCTTCTTGTATTGAGTATTTCATAGGTTGAGAAGGATCTCGCATTTCAGAGAATCCTGGAAAATAGAGTATAATCTTTCCTGAAGTAAAATCATGGCAGAGGCTTATGTTAAGAAATTTCAATTGAAGGAAGAAGAATTAAAAGAAAGCATAAAATTGTGTTTGAGAAACATAAAAGAAAGCTATAGCTAAGCAAACTAAACTGAGCTGGAGCCATACTGTAGTGGGTATTCATAGTCATAGTCTTAGTCATAGTCTTCATGCTTCCAAAAGAAAAGCACAAACCCCAAGTAAGTCAAAAATTCTTTGATTTTCAGTGATGTCCTGCTTGAAATATATGCTAGTACAATGGTGACACAAATCTTGTGAGAGTAATCAACAAATATTTGATTTGACTTAAGGACCCTCTCTCTGAGAAGGAACCCAAACCTGATACTGCTTGGATGACCAAGAACCTGAGACCAGGGACAAAGGAGAAAAGCAAATACTACTTTCATTTTTTAAAAAAATGTAACAATGACATAACTTCTAATGGCACACTTCTGTACTTATAGGTCAGTACCTTTCTCAGCTATCATCAGAGAAGCTTCCTCCTGCTGCAGACAGGAACAAATAAAGACCCACAGCCAGACATTATGCAGATAGTAAAAGACCTTGAAACACTCAGCTTAAATGGGATGTCTCCACTCCATCAAATCTCTCCCTTGATGCTCAGAGAACACTGTGGAAGTGGAGGCAAAAAGAGTGTAATAGCCAAAGGGTACAGAGAACACAAAGAAAACCAGGACTTCTATATCAACACAATCAAAGCTTTTATGAACTCACATGTATTGATGCAGCCTACACAGGGCCTGCATAGGTATGCGCCAGGTACACTGCATAAATATTATGGCTTCTAGTTTGGTGTTTCTATGGAATTCCAGAGTGTGTGCATGAAGGAGTAGGTCTCTGATTCTCAAACCTTCTCCTATATTCTTTACATTCTGTTTGTTTTTGTCTAATTCCGATGGGTTGGTATTCATTTTAGATTTTATTTTTATTTTTAGATGCCTGTTTCTTTTTTTTTATTTTACAAGACATGGTTTCTTTTTAATTTTGGAACCTAACATGAAACTCTCTCAGCAGATCAGACTGGGCTCAAATTCACAGCCACTTGTCTCTGTCTCCTGAGTGCTGGGATCAAAGGCATGCACCATCACCATTTGACACGTGTTTTTTTCTAATGACAGAGAGAAAAGGAGTGGATCCAGATGAGAGGGGAGGTAAGATGGTGAAGTGGAAGTTGTAGAGGGAGAGGAATCTGTAATTAGGATATGCTATGTAAGAAAAAACTATTTTCAATAAAAGAGGGGGGGTGAATGAAAGAGCCGGGGCTGTAGAAATACGCAGAAATATGAAGTGCTTTGGATTTGACACTGCCATTGGTTTCATGAACTCACTACAGCTGTGGCTATCTTCACAAGGCCTGCACAGGAATGAGTCTGTCAGCATCTCAACACAGAATGGGGGAACAACCATGCAAATAAGGATTTCAAGAGGATAGAGGGGGATATGAGGAAAATGGGGGAAATATGACCAAAACCCATTGTGTGCATTGTGGTGGTGTATACATTGTTGTTTTAAACTTAATACACCCAGGAAGAGGTAGCCTTAACTGTGTCATTGCTTTTATCATACTGGAATATGTGGATGTTTATGGGACATTTTCTTCCTTGTTTGTTGATGTATGAAGGTCCACCCCACTGTTGACCATGCTAGTTAGAGTGCCTTGTCCTGGGCTGTATAAGAAAGCTAGGTGGGCAGTTAAGGAAAGCAAACCAATAGGAAGTCTTCCTTTATGGTCTATGCTTCTGTTCCTGCATTGAGTTCCTGCCTTGATTTCCCTCAATGATGAACTGTGTAACCTGTAAGCTAAATAAATCATTTCTTGCCCCCTCCAATAATATAATTTGAAATTATCATAATAGTCAAAGAATTTAAAAAGTCTCTGACACTGGACAGACACAGGAGAAATAGAAAAATAATTTATTTAAAATGAGTAATGACTGAGTGCCTAGCAAACTTCCTAGGCAAGCTAGTGCATGTTATTGTTGTTCAGTCTAGTACTCCAGAGATTCAGAAAGAAGGATGAGGACTTTAAAGTTATCCTTGGCTACTTAGTGAACTACATGGGACTTTGTTTCAATAAAAACAAAGCACAAAAATAACTGTCTTCATTATGTGGCTTACTGTCCTCACTCAGATTGGAGTGGGAAGGAATCACGTTTTTAATTATCGAAAATAGATTCTTCTCTCATACAATACATTCAGACCAAAGTTGCCCCTCCCTTCATGCTTTACAGCCTCCTCCCGCCTCTCCCTCTCTCCCCCCAGATCTACATTCCTTTCATTTCCCTTCAGAAAAAAATCAGGCCTCCAATAGACAATCAAACATGACAAAACGAGATACAATAAGACAAGGCAAAAGCCCTCGTATTGAGGTTGTACAGGCAAACTAATGAGAGGAAAAAAGTCCTAAAACCTAATAAAAGAGTCAGAAACATACCAGCTTCCACTGTCAGGAGTTCCCCCAAAAAACACCAGACTAAAAAGCCATAACACACAAGCAGAGGACCTAGTGCAGATTCTAGCAAGACACTGGGTTTCCTGCTTTAGTCTCCATGAGATCATATGAGCACTGCTTAGTTGACTCAGTAGTTTATGCTCTGATTCTTACAATTCTTCCTCCTACACTTCCGTGGGTTTCCCAGAGTTCCTAAGGGAAGAACCCAATGGAGAGCTTCAGTTTAGACTCTCACACCACATAATATCTGGCTGTGAAGACCTGTACCTGCTACAACCTGTTGCTCGAGGAAGCCTCTTTGATGATGACTGGATAAGGCACCAATCTATGAATTTAGCAGAATACCATTAGGAATCGTTTCTAGTCACTTTGGCAGGGGAAAGTACTCTGTAGGTTATGGAAAGAGAAAGCTGGACACCAACCCAGGCACAAGAAGCCTTAACCTACAATATTTCCTGCCTGTAAGCTGTGTTGGGGCAATGGTGAAAAAGATCTTATGGGAGTGATAAACCAATACCTGCTTTAACTTGAAGCCCACACCTTGAGAGGATACCCATGTCTTATATTACTGGTGTAGGAGTTCGTTCTGTTTGTGCCTTGCTTTCATTGGTTAATGAATAAAGAAACTGCCTTGGCTTTGTTGATAGGGTGGAATTTAGGTAGGCGGAGAAAACAGAATGGAATGCTGGGAAGAACAAGGGCAGAGTCTGACAAGCCATGGATTCTCTGCCTGAGATGGACACCAGTTAGAATCGCAGGTAAGCCATTGTCACATAGCGATACACAGATTAATGGAGATGGGTTAAACTAATTTGTAAGAGTTAGCCAATAAGAAGTTAGAGCTAATGGCCAAGCAGTGTTTTAATTAATAAGGTTTCCGTGTGGTTATTTCAGATGTAAACTAGCCAGGCGGCAGAGACAAACAAGCGGGCATTCTCCCTGTAACATACTACTGCCTAGATGGCTATGAAATGGAGTCTGGATAGCTCAGAGACTGAGGTTAGAACCAAACATGACTGGCAAAAAAAATCAGTGAAGGAAATCATTTCCAAAAAGAAGAGTGTGAAATTGCAAAGATCTGCATCATGTGAGAATCTTGAAATCCTACCATGCTAAATTTGTTTCAGATTTAGAAATGCTGAGGATAGTCCCATCCTTTGTTTAGCCGTAGTGACACCTCTTGTTCCTAACATACCAGGGGATAGCAGAGATGATGGGTAGCTTGTCAGTCAGGTGGCATAATGCCTAGTTGAAGGGGCACAAAGCCTCCCAAGGGGTCTTCATTATGTTGTAAAATTTGAAAAGAGCCCTTCAAACTCAGACCTCCGAGGATATTCCATCCTCCAAAAGGAAGATATGAGAAAAAGATGAAAAAATGTGTTTGTTGTTTTATCCTTTTCCCATACTAAAAAGAAGAAACAAGTTCTGTCAGCCAAGGTACACACACATTGGATGTGGATCTTTAGTTAAAATCCAAAGGTAAGTCAGATATAGCTGTTTTTGAATTCCAGTGTTACATCTGCTGTAAAATAAGGCAATTTGTTACTGAATTGAGGTGAAGTGCTTCTGACCTTTGAGCAGACAAGAGATACAAGCATAGTCCACACACACACACACACACACACACACACACACACACACACACACACACACATTTTTCAAATACTGGAAACTTGTCCAGAATAATGTTTTGGAAAAATAACACTCAGACTCTTTAAGCATAGAACAAAACAAACCTCAACAAAATGATCCAACTAAAATACACAAAGATGAAGCCTTTGCATTGTTCTAATTTTAGTGTTAACAAGATATGAACTCTGAACTGCAGGTGGTTCAGGGAGGTTGCTAGGCAACTTTTTTTACAGGAAAATTGCAACTTTTGAGTTAATTCCTGTATTTTACTTAAATCTTTATTTTGAGAAAATAGAAAGTGGGCCTGACTAACATAATATTGACAAGTGGATGAGAGAGTTACAGGTGTACGTATTGTTTGGTATACATTTTTAAGAATCCACATAAGTACACAACTATATTGTTACAAATAAAAAGGTGACAACATGAAATATAGCAGCTATTTTTCTCTCAAGAATAGGAGCTTGTAAATTTACTTGGTCCAAAGTATCTCCTGCCTCTGCAATACATCAAACGGCAGTCCCATCAGTCTGAATCAATTAGAAGTTACTCACCAAGTAAATTACAGAGTAAAGCTTTGATTTGTTACCAGAGTTTGTTACCTTTCTCTTCAATCTTGAAAGAATGAAAGCAAAAGTAAGAATTTGACAGTGATAGTGAAATGTAACTTTGATTGAGACTGATAACCTATTTGTTACAATATCTGCTTTTAATAATTTAATTTTTCAAACACTGCAGAGAGAGCTATAAATATTTGATTATGAAGTTTCTACAATTTATAGAACTCTGGCTTGTACTGGTTCTTGATGTTGTGAGTATAACTATATAACTCTTTGTAATAACTTCATTGACAGTATGGCTTAAGTTACTGAACCGCTTGTCTGCATTTGAGTAGCATATGCCTTCAAGACCATATGCATTATATGCTTGTGAAGCAAATACAGAGAGACAGTTGGTTTTTGAAAACAGCTTATATAATAATGGGGCCTAATACTATACTATCTTGCATTTACAGAGAATTATGGAGGAAAGATTCCTTTAACCAGGTGAAATTGTGATCATTTAACAAATACTAAATGGTGCTCCCTGTAGCAAATGAAATCTAACAAATAAAATGAAAAAATTCTTATAGATAGTGAATAACGTCATGCATGCCACTTAGGTTTTACTTACTTTTGCCTTTTTAACATCAGTATGTTTATAGCATATTACAGTCACTATTGTTCAGTCATTTCTTGAGAATTAAAACACTCCATCCCGAGGGGCAGAAGACAGCTCATAAGACTTGGGAATCTACAATGTTAATGCTTACAATGTTCAAGGAGCTAAGAAAAACCAAAAGTTTAGGGGGATTCAAAGGGTTCTAGGTTTCTCAAGGTACATGCCTCAGATTATGTGATCTGTAAAGAGGAGACTCTGCTGGAGACTACAGGCTGTGCAGGGCACTCTGGGGATGTCATGTTCATGAATCTTCATGATAGCTAATGTGAACTTTTCATGTTATGGCAGCTGCATTTATGTCATCCACTCTTTCTCAAGTAACGTCTCACAAATGTTTCACTAAGGAATCCCATTAAACTCGTTGGTTCACTGTGATACACTCAGATGAATTCATTTATTTGGTCTACCAGTGCCCTATGTGAGATGAACAAACATTTGTTCGTGTCTCCCCAGGAAAAGTAACTCAACAATTATCTAAAAGCAATTGGGACTTTTTAAAATGTAATCATATACAGAACAAAAAATATTTTAAATTACCAAACAATTACCATGTTTTCAGCCTAGTAGAACCTATTAGAAGTATTTATAATTAATTCTAAAATCTCAATACCCAGATCTTATGTGTTGATAAAATTTATTATCCAAATAGGGAAAATAGATAAACAAATAAGTAAGCATACTTGCCTTATTGGAGTCTTATAGGACCCTCTCTGGAGTCATTATGATTCATGGAGAAAGCCCTAAGAAAGATTTTCACATATTTTTTTTTGAATCAAGTACTGTAGGTTGTTCTTGTTGCAGTCTTGTTTTGTGTCTAATTACTGAATGTGACAAACCAAAGAGAAGCTAACTTAGTAATTAGCCATAAATTTCTATATCACTTCTACATTGACTTCTATTGAAAATAATCTTGCCTTTTAGCGCGAAATCTTGAACTTTCAAGCTTTCAAGCATTGTCAGCAACAGTTATGTTCAATTGGTATTAGCACTGGGACTTGTTTCCTCTGCATGTTCTGGATTTTTGGGATCCCAATCAGTTTGGATGCTCACCTTCCTAGACCTGGAGGGAGGGGGGAGGAACTTGAACTTCCCACAGGGCAGGAAACACTGCCTGCTCTTAGGGCTGGAGAGGGAGGAGGAAAGGGAGTGGGGGGAATGGGAGGGTTTTGGGAGGAGGGGCGAAAGTGGAAACTTTTGTAAATTAAAAAAAAATTACAGAAAACTCTCAGTAAAAAAGAAAAACTTGTTCCCTGAAAAAAAAAACTGATTTGTATTCATTTATTGTTTGTTGGTTGGCTTTGAAAAGAATAAGGAATTTTATTCAAAGATTAAAAAAAAAGTACAGGACAAACATTCTGCAAGAGCACATCAAGCTGTTTAACTGGAGTGTTTAGAGAAGAGGGTTACTGTTTTGTTTTTGCATTTGTTGTTGTTTTGACAATGATTTTTAAAATTACTCTTATTTTTGAGATTAGAATATAATTACCAAATTTTTCCATTTCCATTTCTCCCTTCAATCCATTCCATATACCCCCTTGTTCTTTCAAATTCATGTTCCTTTTTAATTGCTATTAAATGAAAATTTGTATTTTATACACATATAAATTCTAAATATAAAATGGGGGTCACATGTTGCTTTTCAGGGATGATCATTTAATGCTGGATAAGTAATCCATGTGCTCTTACCTAGTGAAGACCACCTCTTCTGCTCCCAGTTTTGCTCATTTGCCTGTAGTTCTTTGTGTAGGTCTCAGGCTTCATGGAATTTTACCTGTCCTCTTTAACATATATGAGGTATATCTATATTGTGTGACTTATTACAGCATAAGGGTGATATATTTCAGGTTCTACACCATAGAGAGATATAAACAGTGTGATTTTGAATAAACGTTGTTCTTCCCAACACTTGGCAGGCTTAGAAAGAAAGATTGTCACAAAACTGAAGTCAGCCTAGAGTACATGGTATACTCTTGGGCTGTAGAGTGATACTGTCTCAAAAAAATGCTCTCATGGTAGTGAAAAGGAAGGTAAACAGATCTGATGTATAGTATTGATTTCAACTCCCATATTTTAGTTTTAACTTATTACATAAAAGACAATGGTTACAACAAACAATATGGACCCATTTAGGAAATAGCATGCTGAGATTATAGCTTATCATTTCATTGTTGTAATAAGACTGCTTGTTTATTTCCCAGCCGCCTGTCAGCTTAGACATGAAATAATCGCACAGAAACCATATTATTTAAATCACTGCTTGGCCTATTAGTTCTAGCTTCTTATTTGCTAACTTTTGCATCTTAATTTGACCCATTTCCATTAATCTGTGGACCACCATGAGGTCGTGGGCTATCAGCAAAGTTTCAGCATGTCTATCTCTGGCGGCTCCATGGCTTCTCTCCTGACTCATCCTTCTTTCTCCCACCACTCACTTTAATTTTCCCCACCTATCTCTATTCCTTGCACAGGCCCAAGCCTGTTTCTTTATAAACCAATGGTATTCACAGATACAGAGGGAATCCCACATCATTTTATGGACAATATTTTATTTTATATGTACTTTGATTTTAAAAATATATTGAACAATATTTACTATTATGACTTGATAGAAATAATGAGGTACTTGGTACTACTCTATCAATATAATTAATGGATTATTGTTAATCTGAAGCCTTTTAAATTAGAAATGATTCTTCAGTGCTTTGTATTTGACAGAATTAGGTTTGACATTAAAATTAAAATACTTTGTAAGCTGGAAAATTTGTCAAGTGGTTAGGAGCATTTGTTGTTCTTAGGGAGGACCCAGTTTTTGTTCCCAGTCCTCACATGGTGTCTCAAAACCATACATAATTTCAGTTCTAGAGGATTTACCATCCCCTTCTGACCTCCACAGTGCACAGGCACACATTCAGGAAAATACACATACAAACAAAAATAAAAACTAATTCTAAAACCATTTTAGTGAAATAAATCCTTAAGGCAAAGTTTTAAGTTTTGCATATATAAAGATAATATTTCAAATTCAGCATTTTTATATGACATATTTTAGAAGCATCTTAAGTGTGGAAGAAGATGAGCAACATGCTACTGAAAATGGGGTGATATCTGATGAACTTAAAGGAATGAAAGAATTTGATCTTTGAAAAATTTTTACAAGAAAATATATCATCTATTTCTCAGAAATAGATATATCACAATTATAATTCTGTATTTTAGGACATGAAAGCATAGACAAAGACATGGAAATTTGAAAGTGGAAAAATCCCAGCTGAGTATAAATAAAACATTTTAAAAATTAACAGAAAACATTGTATTTTTAATCTCATATAAGATTCTTGATGCCTATACATAGTTCAACTTAAGTTGGATGATTTTTTTTTGAGTGATATGTGAAAGAAGGATTGTGATGTTGTATGAGCAAGTATTTAATTTGGATCACTTTTGAAGTCACCTTTGTCTCTCAGGGGCTAATAAAACAGACCACATTTATTTTCAAAATATCTTGTCATCCCTGACCCTTACTTTCATCATAATTTAATAAAACACTTTTCTCAGGACAAAATATCAATAGAAGCAAGTGCACATGCCAGAATGTTTTGTTTATTCATTTATTTATATTTTCCCAAGGAATATTTTCCAGACAAATGCCTACTTTGAAGGTGTGCCTATTTTAAAGAAACAAGAAGAGAAAATGAAAGACAACAAGCAAAGAAATTAATGAGGTCAAGGTCTTAAAGATGGAAAAGTAAGTTACGAATATGTTTCAGAAAATAGTTCAAGAATAACAAGGCATTAGTGACTTAGGTCATTGCATTGGTACATTTCAACAGAAAATATGTCAAAATTAACATGAAGTTTCCTGTTTATGTCTAGAAAACTTGAAGATCCAATTTAACTATTGAAATAGAAGAATGCTTGTGAGTTGAATTTGACTATAAAATAAGGTCCATATGTTTGAATTATTTTATTTTAGTTGAATCAATGTTTTATTTCCTATGAGTCATCTTTAGAAATAAAAGTATTAATATGAAAAATATTAGGTACACATTTATCTTTCTATAGTATAGATATACCCCATGATCTTTCTAGAGTATAGATAGCCCCATGATACACAATATCGTGTAGTACCCCACGAGGTACTACAGTTTTGCTTGTCTATATTTTCTAGGAAAAAAAACTAACCAGAACTATAAGGAAAAATACTGACTTTATGCTACTTTAGTCACTTGGAACTATTAAAACTTGAGCTGTTTTGATCCCATAATAGCTTGAGTTTCACTTAAGCAAGCTATTAAACTTCTCTATGTATCTATCCCCTGATTGCTGAGATAACATGACCATTTAAGTCATACACACAAATGGGAGTTCAGTGAATTATTTCATGAAAAGCATTTACCAAATTTTGGGCTCAAATTAACACTCTATAAGTTATCATTATTATGATGAAGATACTATTTTTCTCTTGCTCTTGTGTGTTAATTTTGACTCCCCATGTCATCTATCCACCTGCTTTATTTCACCTGGCATAATGGAAATATCTCACATTCTAGAATTTAGTTTCAAATAGAATTTAGTACAAATTAGATAGAGATTGCAAAGATCGGTATTAAATATAAAATTGTACATATCTGAACATTTTTGAAATTTGACAATTAAAGACAAAATTCTACAAGGATCTAGAAAGAATTAACATACTTACACATGAAATTCAAATATAACTGGACACACAGAGACAGTGGCATTATTCACTGGATCTGCATAGATTCAAGCTGGGCAGAGTCCCAGTGCTGAGATAGAGAAGAAGACATGGGCTTCCATTTCTAACAGATGCTATCTGCAATTGACACTCACTTTCAAAGTGATGTGGGATGTCCTTCTGTATATGTGTTGCTTTCTATTGGTTGATGAATAAAGCAGTTTTAGCCAATGGCTTAGCAGAACAAAGTCAGGCAGGAAATCTGAAAAAATAATATGTATGTGTGTATATATATATAGCGAGAGAGAGAGAGAGAGAGAGAGAGAGAGAGAGAGAGAGAATAGTCAAAGAGATGCCATGTCATAGGAATCTGCAGAGTAAAAAAAGGAATTGGACTATCACTAAACTATTTAACAAACCCAGTGTTAAAATGGACATGAAAGTTGTTGAGTCATATAAATTATATTTTGAAACATGAAATATTTGTATACCACTCCCAGACTCTCACTTTTCTCTTAGAGCTCAAGGCAATTGCTTTAGAACTATACTTTGCAATTGGACTCAACAAAATTGATTTGGTTTATTTTCTCAGAATCTTAATTATTATTACTGATAAATTTAGCTCTACTAATTGATTAATGGCTGCCAAATTGTTACTTTGTTATATTTTCCTGGAAACACGCCTCATTTTACTAGAGGCCTTTAGGACACAGAACCACTATCTGCTAACTATAGTTTCCACATTTGTAAAAGTGCAAAACTCATTTCTGTTGTATATCATTGTTGAAAAATTAGGCATATTTATAATTTTTTTCATACCAATGATATTTCATAAAATATAAAGGCTGAAGTTTATCACAGAGGGAAAAGGCACAGGAGTTTGAAGGTTAATATAGAAATTCTGGTGAAGAAAGACAGTATTAGGAGTAACAGGGAGGAGAATGCATTATCGAAAGATAACATATGAAAAAATATTTTCAAATTTAAAATGACTTAAAAAGTAGTGATGAATAGTGAGAATACAGACATTATTTTGAAAATAGATCTAATTTTTCTATATGGCTAGTTATATATGAAGTATAAGAACAAGCAATGATTCAAGTTTTTAGCTCAGCAACAGGAAAGAAAAGATTTCCTTTATGAGTGGTAGAATGAAAATTATATCTCAAAAAAGAGTGATATTGCATGATAGCATTGAATTTGGAAGCTGAATTGTATAGTAGACACAGCACCAAAATGAAGATGTTTGGTAAGCAGACAGATAAATACTTATTGGGACTGTAACTGGAATTGAATATAGTGTCAACAGACGATTTAAAAATAGACAATGCATGATCCCAAAAAGATTAACCAATGCATAAAAGGGAATAAATAAAGAAAAACAATAAAAATTATCCATAAAACAGAAAAGTTGACAACATAAAATTTAGGTGATTAATTGTTGGAGCAAAGATTCAGAATATGTGAAAGGAAAATAGATCTAGTTAGTGCAAAAAGGGGGGACTGACCTTAGATAAAAGTCTAGATAATTCTCCCATAGTAGCATTTGAGACAACAAAATACTAATATTGCAGAAGAAAGATTCTGACCTTTGGAACATCAAATTTTTCAGAAAGCTGTACAGGAAATACTTTGGTGCATAGGGTCTTGCAGTAATTCTCATAACTTTCTATGTAGAAAAACTAGGCCATCTGTTCCACCAACTAGTTGGGTAACATTCAATTTTTAAATTTAACTTTAATAACTATCTCATTCAAATAAAGGGATGAATCTCTAAAGTTGCTTTTCTTCTCTGATAGTTTGTAATGATACAATGCCTACTGGTTTATCTTTAACAAGAAGAGAATAGTCTTAATCCTCCATAAAGCACACACACACACACACACACACACAGAGAGAGAGAGAGAGAGAGAGAGAGAGAGAGAGAGAGAGAGAGAGAGGGACAGACAAACAGACAGACAGACAGAGACAGAGACACAGAAAGAGGAACAGAGATAGTTGAGACAGACAGAGAGAGAAGGAGGAGTAGAGTCTTATTTCCACTTATAGGAATATGGACTATATACATAAGAATAACTTTTAAAAGTGTACAAAATTTATTCTGAGATATTTAATTGGCTTAAAATAAACTGGAACGTTAACTGTCTGGAATTTGCCGGCCATCTGTTCTTTTGTCCCTACACACAGTTTAGTCTTAATTCAGACTTACTTCTTTCTTATACATTTTGGGTCATTTTATTTTATTTTATTTTTGTGTGAAATTGATCTAGTTACATTACGCATAATTTCTGTACTGAAGAATTTGTTCCAAACTCTATTGCTCCTTGCATAAAATAGCTTTGCTTGTGTTAGTTTACTCTAAGATATCTAATTTGACATGAGATCCCTAGTAACAGTGAATACCCTCAGCTAAATCCAATTTAGTTCCAAGCCACTTTATAATCCACTCCATAATTCCAAAATCTCACTAAGGGTTCTTGAGACTTTTGCTTTTTTTTTTCTCTATTTGGAATAAAATTTATCGGCCCAAATTCTCACTGCAAATCTACGGGAAAATTGTGAGGATGTGATTTTGTCTGTTTTCTTACAACCTTTGTTTTGAACTCAGGTTTGATAAATTAACATCAAGGTTTTCCCTTTTGTAGGACTGGAATTGCTTTGCTTCATATATAATTTTAAGACAAGGAAAAAAGAAGAAAAATCTTTGTTAACTGCAGTCAGAGCAGAGACACTTGAAGGATTGCTCAGATCTGTTGCTGGGTCCTTCTCAAAGTAAACACTGTTGACCTTGAGATTCTTCACCTTTAGTCTTCGTGCAGAGAATTCATTAAGTGGTGCCATTAAAACCTGACCACTGTGCTTCTCACCCAGGGCGTTCCTGTGATGACAGTGTGAATCAGTGCCCTGCTGTTCAAAACAAAGGACAGGTGCAGACTCCCTGAAGTCTCAGAGTATTTTTTGAATTAGGCTCAATCTGTTGGCCTGACAAAATGAAGCGTGAGAATTGCCATTAGTTGAAAAAAAGATTACATCTATTTATTTGCAATAAGAGTTATGAATCAAGTTTACTTGCTGATCTTAGAAAACCGATCCTGGTTTGGGTGACTTCGTGACTTCAACAATATGTTAATATACAAATCCCACACAAAATATAGTGAAGAGTTCATCACAGCTCTAGAATTCTGTTATCTTATAAGAAGGCATAGCAGTCTGAATAATTTATAAAATAACATGTTAGCCAAAAGTTAATTGTTAACCAAAACCTAGGCAGCTGATTAATTTATATGTTCAAAATCCTTTTGGGGTGTGGTTGTAGAGGTTTCAAGGAAGGGTTTCTCTGTGTAGCATTGACTGTCCTGGAACTCGACCTGTAGACCAGGCTTGCCTTGAACTCACAGAGATTTGCCTAAATCTACCTCCCAAGTGCTGGGATTGAGGGCATGTGCCTACCCTGCCTTGCACAAATATCCTCATAAGGAACTCTGTATCTGTTAAAATGAATGAAGTATCTTCTACATTGACTTGAGAAAACATTCATGATAGTTTAGTTGATGAGTAGAGCTATTTATGCAACAGCAAAATAGTACAACCCCACTTCTTATAAAATCGTAAAGATATGGAGATACATTTATGTGTGGAAAAAACAGAAAACCAGCTTAAAGATTAACAACCACCATCTTTTGGAAACAGTTGGAACTAAAAATGGAGGACTAACTAATTTTTCAAGTCTATTTTCATTAATAATTTGCAAAAGATGATAATCTGCATTTCATTAGTCTACCTTTTGAACTTTTTTTTACAAGCAGTATTATTATTGTCAGTGGAAATAAGTCAGTCCAAACATAGATACTTAATGAGAATATTTTAATCTTTGTCACAGAGGCTAAAGAATAAAGACAGTGTCCTAGTTTACTATCAATTGATGTGATAAACACCATGAGCAAAAGGAACTTGTGGGAGAACTTACTGCCTCAATGTTCACAATTTGTTCATTGTGCTTTACTATAGCACCCAGGACCAGTGCCCAGAGCACTATTGCCCACAGTGGAATGAGCACTCCTGCATCAATCAGTAATTAAGAAGATATCCTAAAGACATATTCATAGGCCTATCTAATGGAAATATTTTCTCAATTGAGCTGTCCTATTACTAAATAACCTTAGCTTGTGTTATGTTAATGAAACTACCCAACAAAGAATGCAGAGGGTATGAAATAAATAAGTTTATCACTTCCCTACAGAAGTTTACGGTAGGTAAGCAATTGTAGTGTGGAGGAAGCATAAATCCAGACCTTCAAAGTAGGGAACATGAGCTGGTAGCCTAAAAAAGTTTATGGAATTATGCTAAGTTAGAAGATAAAAGTTTCTTTGGGAAAAATGTATAATATGTTGTATAAACAGTTATTTTGTGAGTAAAATGTCAAAGTTGAAGATAATTCCATTGTATTATAAAACTGGCAATTTTATGAAGAAAACTAGAATATATATAAAGTATGAACATATTATTTTTATAGATCTATTGTGATATATATTTACATCTTAACCTAGTTTTCTTGGGTATAGCTTAAGAATCCAGCTAACTGAAGCTCATAGAGTATTTGTTTTAAATGTGAAAAAGGTAGCCAGTTTATATGATGTTTTCATAGAGATCTCTAAAGTAGTTTTCACTACTGATCTTACTCTCTTTTTTTCTTTTTTATTATTACTTAAAAAATACCAATCCAAATTCCCAGTCCCTCCCTTCCTCCCATTCCCCTCCCTCTCTCACCACAGACCCTCCCCCACTCCAAGCCTAAGGGAGTGGCACACACCCTGCCCTGTAGAAAGTTCAAGACCCTCCCTACTACATCTAGATTGAGCAAGATTTACATCCAAAGAGAATAGGATCCCATGAAGCCGGTATGTGCAGTAGAGACACATCCCAGTGTCACTATCAGTGGCCCTTCAGTCTGCCCCTGCTATCAACCCCCTTCAGGGGGGCTTGGTTGTTCCCATGCTTGTTCACTCCCAGTCCAGTTGGAGTTGGTGAGCTCCCATTAGCTCAAAAAAAAAACTGTCTCAGTGGATGACCCCTCTTGATCTTGAATTTTTTGCTTATATTCTCACTCCCTCCACTCTTCTACTGCATCTTGGGAGCTCAGTCCAGTGTGCTCCGATGGGGGTCATTTCCTTTGTTCCATCTGTTGTTGAATGAAGGTTCTATGGTAATATTTAAGATAATCATCAGTCTGACTACAGGGTAAGGTCAGTTCACTTTTCCCTATTGCTTAGGGTCTTATCTGGGTTCATCACTGTGGGTTTTGGGGCATTTTTCTAGAGCCAGGTTTTTTGCTAACTCCATAATGGCTCCCTCAATCAAAATATCTCTTTCCTTGCTCTCATATCTGTCCTTCCTCCATCTCAAATATCCCATTCCCTCAATTTCTCCTCAAACCTCCTTCTTCCCCTTATACTCCCTGCCTCCCTGCTCCCAAATTTTTGTCTGATTCTAATTTCCAGGTGGGTCTGTGCAAATGGACGGAATTAGAAAACATCCTGAGTGAGGTAACCCAGATCCAAAAAACGAATATGGTATGTACTCATAAGTGGATACTAGTTATAAACAAAGGGCAATGAGCCTATAGTTCAGGATCCTAGAGAAATTAAGTAATAAGGTGAACCCAAAGAAAAACATATAAACCCCCCTGATCTTAATCTCTTACATTTGCATAGTTTCTCTAGCTAAGTTAGAATTTCCAGAGATAAAACCTAAGATTATGCATTCCCACTGTACAAATAAGCTACTGTTCCAGAGATAGTAACATTCTGTAGGGTCCCCTTTTGAATGCGCAATTGCTTTAGTTGGTCTTTGAACCAGAGTTAGAAAGGAAGTAGCTGAAAAATTAGAGCCACAGTGAACAGTGTTTTAACATAGGCCAATACATATCCTGGAACTTTTGGCACAGCCTCTAATTTTTTGTTACAACTGATTATATCTGATTGGGGAAATGAGTGGGACCACGTTTCCTCTTGGGTATGAACCTAAATGAAATGCCCGTGAGAAATGAATTTTGTAGCTGGAGTTACTTTTAAAACCTTTGTTTTAAACTCAGAACATAAGATTTATGGAAATTCTCACCCAATGTTATTTAAAACTAAAATTTTGAAGAATTACTTGAAATCTGGATTTGATCAAATATTACATCTTCAGTGTTTTTCTTCTTTTCATTTTTTTTGCAGTAAGGTATATTAAGGACACATTTATTTATACCTGTCTCTACCATTTCTATCTTTATCTCTATCTCTCTATCAATATATCTCACATCTATATATGCACACACTTTCATGGCTCTAATTAAAGAATTCACATTAAAGCCTCATGATAATGGAGTTAATTGATAATGCTGTAAGAATGAGAATGCGTAATAGTGAAATAGATTCTATGTGTAGGAAATGATAAGGCTTTTCAATTATGTGTAGCAATAATGATATCTCTTTCAATAATATTTCTTGAATAATCTAAGAGATATAGACTTATTCAAATGAATGTGGTAATGTGAGATGTTCAAGTCTAATATCTTCCATTTTAGTATATGGAATTATAAATCTTTTCTTGGATTCCTATAAAAGGATATTTGAGTGGTTTCCTTCATAATATCAATATGCTTACCTCTGCTTGGTGATAAAATTTTTATTTATTGTTGTTGTTATCATTGTTAGAAATAGGAGTAGTAATAGTAGCAGCAACACTAGTAGTAGTATTGTGACAAGATATTCTCTGTGGTGTTACAGTGTTGGGATATGAAGACTATATGGAGTTCTACTAGCTTCAGTAGTAATCCTGATGAAGGTATTATTTCTTTAGTGTTCTGTGGTAGGTTAAGAGATGGTCATAATGAACATTTGGCGATGTTTTAAGATATTTTTTCAAGTTTATTTGCCTTCATGGTTAGCATAATCTTGTTTATTTCCTTGTAGCTTCACTTGAATTAGAACTATTTGGATAAAGATATTTTTATCTAGCCTTGCTTCATCTTAGAGCAACATATTTACTGTATCCCAAAAAGGAATCTATTGCCCAATAACAGTATCTGCTGGGAGTTGGGATATACATGCTCTCCTACTAGAGGTTATGGATAAGGGCCAGGCACTGATGCATGTTAAAATACTTTTACTCCAGTCACAAATTCATTTAATTTAAATTTTTGTTCTGTTTTGGATTTTTTAAGATGCCATGTCAAGCATAACTTCAACTCTGTCTCCTCTGCTTTTTGTAAGTGAATTTCAGTATTAGCATAGGGCTTTTACTCTCCTACTAAAATCTGTTCTTCTTTTAATGTTATTTTCTGCTATTTTTAATTCTAAAGCTAGGGAAATTGAATATAGCAAAATATCATCTGAGATGAAATAATGAGACAAGATTAATGAAGACAAATTTACAACAAAACTAATCTAGTATGAGATGAATAAATTAAGTTTACTCTTTATAATATTTATTTTCTTTTAGTATTACTATTAATACTGCAATGTCAATATTGATTAAGTTTTATCATATTCACTAAACACATCTAATGTATGCTAAATGTATTAAAGTATTATTTCTCATTAAAATGAAAATTTTCCTTTACTCTTATCTTTTTAAAGTATTGCTTTGTCTTAAAATATTGGCATGTATTGACACTATTTCATAAAATATAGAAATAAATATGTAATTTTATAATAAAATGTCAAACAGTAAAAGGAATAGGGTTAGTAAACATACAAATTCATAATACAGATATTATTTAATGTTGTTATACTAATTCTTTTTGAAATTTTATTTAACGTTTTAAATAGATATTTCTAATGATAGAGTGATAGCATAAATATAAGATCATATTGTCTCAAATTCATTGGATTTAAAGTGGTTCATTGGGATACAATATCAAATGTCTATTGAATCATCACACCATTAATCCATTCTGACAAGCTTTGATAATGCTCATTAGTCCTGAAATGGACCTTTTAAACTATAAAGTGTTTTGTTGACATTAACCCATTTTACTACCATGAAACTGTGATTGAGTTACTATCTGTATTCCCATTTTACAGAGAAAGGAATGGAGAGAGTATATGTTATACAGAGTGGTTGAATCATTTGGAAGATAGGAAAAAGTCATTAATTGTATTGAGACTAATAAAAAATTGGAATAAAACACTTGATAAGGTAGATTTCTATGAAATATTCATCTTTCCCAGGGTTATCATTAGCAGCAGGGTATAGGAAAAGAGTTTAATACAAGGTAGAATTAGGCTCATTTATATGTTATTGAATCCTCATTGCAGAATGTTACACATATTCATGTAAAAAATCCATGACAATAATAAAGATGTATATATGTCTTTTGTGTTTGTGTGTGTGTGCATGCACTTGCATTAAAGTATGCTTTTACCTGTCAGAATAGCCAAACTCAAAAACACCAATGATAGCCTATGCTGGAGAGGATGTGGAATGAGGGGAACACTCATCCATTGTTGGTGGGAATGCAAACTTGTGCAGCCACTGTGGAAATCAGTGTGGCGGTTTCTCAGGAAACTGGGAGTCGACCTCCCTCAGGACCCAGCAATTCCACTCTTGGGAATACACCCAAGAGATGCCCTATCATACCACAAAAGCATTTGTTCAACTATGTTCATAGCAGCACTATTTGTAATAGCCAGAACCTGGAAACAGCCTAGGTGCCCCTCAATAGAAGGATGGTTAAAAACGGTGTGAAATATATACACATTAGAATTCTACTCAGCAGTAAAAAACAATGACATCTTGAATTTTGCATGCAAATGGATGGAAATAGAAAACGCTTTACTGAGTGAGGTAAGCCAGACCCAAAAAGAGGAATATGGTATGTATTCACTCATAAGTGGATTCTAACCATAATTAAAGGTCTTTGAGCCTATTATTCGTGATCCTAGAGAAGCTAAATAAGAAGGTGAACCTGATGAAAATCATGTAGCTATCTGCCTGGAGATTGGAAATAGACAAGAGTCCCAGGTAACCTCGGGTGCATGGGTGGGTGGAATGGTTGTTGGAAGGGGAGAGGGTTAGAGAGAAGGGAGTAGGGGAGGAATGGGGAAAGCTCGGTGGACTGGGATGGGGGAGGGAGGAAGGATGGATATGAGATCAGGGAAGAATATATTTCAACTAAGGGAGTCATCTTAGGGTTTACAGGAGACTTGATTATAAATGGGATCACAGGTCCAAGGAGATCCCCAGATTGTTCTCTGGACAGAAGAGAGGGTGCCTGAAACGGCCTAGGCCCATAACCATACTGATGAATATTTTGCTTATCACCATAGAACCTTCATCTGGCGATGAATGGAGATAGAGACAGAGACCCACATCGTAACACTGAACTTAACTCCCTAGGTCCAAACGAGAAGCAGAAGGAAAGAGAACGTGAACAAAGACAGCAAGATCAGAGAGAACCTTCATCCCACAATGGATGGCGATACAGATGGAGACCCATATTGGATCACCGGACTGAGCCCCCCAAGGTCCAAATGAGGAGCAGAAGGAGGAAGAAAATGAAAAAGGAAATAAGAACTGCGAGGGATGTGATCAACCACTGATACAAGGGGACGGATCTAATGAGAGTTTACCAAGGCCAGTTGGACTGGGACTGAACAAGGACACAATCCAATCAGATTCTCTGAATGTGGCCGGATTCTCTGAATGTGGCTGGCCGGAGTCTTTCTGAAAAGCCATTGACAATGGCACTGGGACTTGTTTTCTCTGCATATACTGGATTTTGCGGATCCAGTCCGTCTGGACACTCACCTTCCTGGATCTGGAGGGAGGGGGGAGGAACTTGAATTTCCCACTGGGCAGGAAACCCTGACTGCTCTTAGGGATGGAGAGGGAGGAGGAGAGGGAGTGGGGGGAGTGGGAGGGTGGTGGGAGGAGGGGCGGAAATGGAAACTTTTATAATTTAATAAAATTACAAAAAAAAAATAAAGTATGCTTTTACATGCCAGTATATACTTGTGAATTTCAGATAACAACATTGTGGAGTTGGGTTTTCTCCTTCCATCTTTGCATTGGTTTCAGGGAGCAAATCCAGGTCAGATTTGGTTTATTAATATTTCATCATGGTTAGAGAAGGAGGGCTATTAAGACCCACCCCTCCCAGAGGTACTATTGAGTGTTAAATTTTATTGAGGGAAGGTTTGTCATTTTCTTTCATGGTGTAGTCACTGATAAGTTGTCCTTTCCCCAGTAAATATATCACCAAAACTTGGAGAAGAAGTTCTAACTATACTTAGTGGGCCACATAGAAAAAAAGAAAATATGAAAGGAGAAGGGGGGTTTGTTGAGAAGGATTTCTTAGGAGTGTGATGAAGCTGAGAGGGAAAAGGGATAGTTTATATTAAAAATATAACAATTCATTATGTAAAATGCTGTAGGAAGTCTTAAAGCCAGTGTTTTCCCACCCACTGCAGCATGGCCTCTTAAACTATATAAGCCTATGTAGAACATGTGTCCACTCTCTTTTTCCAGCTGTGGGATTCGGTTTCTGATCACTGTTCAAGCAGAGGATTTTGATTTGTGGGTCTACCCCTAAATAAATAACCATCTATTTCTGAATCCTGAGCTAGTGTAGGATTTCTTTTAAGCGTCTTTCTTCAGTAAAATGTCAAAATAAACATGCCAAACAATTATTTTTAAAAAAGCAAAGACATAGTTTTCAGTATTTTCCTGTTTGGAGACAATAGGACACTTTAGAGTTAACAGTTAAAAGGAATAAATTAAGTATTTGAGGTCATGTCCCTTTATGAAATATCTATTTCTGTCTCTTTCTTGATTTTCTTCATGTACTTCCATTATGAGCAGTACTACACAAGGCCCCAAACAAGACTGAAAAATAACCATAGACTAAAACCCATGAAACCTGTTGTGTGGAGAGCCAAACTACTTGTTCGTCCCAGCCACCCAGCTAGTTTAGCCCCAAAATAATCATACAGAAACTGTGTTAATTAAATCATTGTTTGGCCAATTAGCTATAGCTTCTTTTTGGCTAACTCTTAAATTAATTTAACCCATTTCTATTAATCTGTGTATTATCATATGTCAGTGGCGTACTGGGTAAAATTCCTAGCATCTGTTTCCGGTGGCTCCATGGCGACTCTCTGACTCTTTCCCTCTCCCAGCATTTAGCTCCGTTTTCCTCGCCTACCTAAGTTCTTCTCTATCAACAGGCCAAGGCAGTTTCTTTATTCATTAACCAATGAAAGCTGCACATGGACAGAAGTACCTCCCACACCAAAACATTTAACTAAAATAAAACTTTCTCCCTCAAAATTTGGTTTATATTAGATATTTGTTACATTAATGGAAGTATGACTACTCAGAATATCAATTGTATTGTTATATTGTGGTTTTTGTATTATTTTATTTTAAAAAAGAATAATTACTTGAATACCTCAGAATTATACTCAGAATGTCAGTAAGTTCTATAGCATACACAAAAGATTTTAGGGAATGTCAGAGATTTCTCAGCAGAATAGTTAAGAAAAATATCAAGTAATGAATTTTAAAGATTTTGTGTTATAATATAATCACAGTAAATTTATTCCTGAGTGTGGATAAAAATTAAAAAATGCATTCCTACACATAGTAGTACCTCTTCTCTTGCATTATAGTTGTAATAGTTTATATCTTCAATTAATGTGTATGCATCATTGATATTTTATGAGAGGATGAAATTTGGTATAAAAACATTACTAATCATGATGAACAGTCTCAGAATCTAAACTTTTATGGGGAAAAAGGGACAGTATCTTACCCAGTTCCCCAATATATGATACACATTGAAGGTATTACAAATTTGAAAGGTAGGCTGATAGACAAAAGAGAAAAAAAACTATTTTTTTATTTTTGCAATGACTGTTATGAGTTGAATAACACATTTGTGTTCTTTTTCTCTTTATTTTTATTTTTAATTTGGTATAGGGTAGTCTGTTCAGATACTTTAAAATTTTTTATTTTTTTTAATTTTTGAGATTTTTACTATTGTTGTTGTTGTTTTGAGACAGGGTTTCCTTGTGTAGTTTTGGAATCTGTCCTGGTACTCGCCTTGTAGACAAGATATTTGTCTTGGTGTTGGAGGTCCTTCTGTCTATGTGTTGCTTTTATTGGTTAATGAAAAAAGAAAACTGGGTTGGCCTATAGCATGGGATGAAGAATGTTGAGTTAGGAGACACCATGGAGCTGCCCCTGGAGATAGACATGCTGAAACTTTGCTGGTAAGTCACAGCTACATGATGATACAAAGATTAATAGAAATGGGCTAAATTAAGACATGAGGTTAGCCAGTAAGAAGCTAGAGCTAATGCGCCAAGCAGTGTTTTAATTAATACAGTTTCTGTGTGGTTATTTTGGTTCTGGGCCACCAGGATGAACAAATGGCCCCCTTTGAACACTGCCTGTCTCTACCTTCAGAGTGGTGGGATTAAAGACATATGCCACCTTAAAGCAAGAATACATACTTTTTGGGCAAAAGGGATTCTTGATATGAAATTCTTCTTTTAAAAAAAGTATGAAATTCTTCTTTTAAAAAGACCTTGGTGTTGCTGTTAGAGTTCATTTTTGCTTAGGCATCTGATTTCTTTGAATTTGAAAAGTTGAGTAGAAAGATACACAAAACAATGTTCAGTACTTATTTTTTGGGTAGTAAGTCAACGCTCTTTCCCTTTTCTCCCTACTCTCCTCTCCTCTTATTATACATGTATTGATTTATCCCACATTAGGGCAGAAACACTGGCTCTGTCCCCACTGGCTTATTCATTCATTCTTGGAAGGAAAAGTGAAGATTAAGAAAAAGATAGACAAGAGAAAATTGATTGAAGAGGGAGGGCATCTAGTAAATACTGAGACTTGCCTCATGTTTATTTCTCATAGGTTTTCTATACCCCAATCTAAAGAGGACATGGACTACAAGAGGCTTCTTCAACAAGAAACAAAGAACAAATAAAATAATAACTTTCTCAATAGCCAAAGCATCAAGTAACCATACCCTAGGTCAAAATATCCTATTTGTAACCATACCTTGGTTCAAACCTCCTTTCATACAACTTTGAAGGAGCAAAAATAGGTGTGAACTATCTGACCTTTAGTCAAGGTTGAATGAATTCACTTCTCATATTGTATACTTTTATATCGAAAGGTATTTTTTTTTTTACAATCATGCATGTTATGCTGAGCAATTCCTTTTTCTCAGGGTTCATTATGTGTCAGTCCAACTATATCTGCATTGCAGTGTTATGTAACATGATGGGCTGGCTTGTTGGGGGTTCTGTTCTGCCTGGTATTCCCAGCTGTTTAGCCCCAAAGAAAATCACACAGAGATCTTTATAAGTTTTAAAGCTGATTGGCCCATTAGGTCAGACTACTTTTTAGCTCTTGAAGCTTTTATTAACCCATTATTCTGATCTATGCTAGCCATGTGGCTCAGTACCTTTTCAGTGGGACAGATCACATCCTACTGCTTTGGTGATCTGGGCAGGAATGGGAGGAATCAACTTCCTCCTTCCCAGAATTCTCCTGTTCTCGTTGTATCACCTCTACTTTCCGTCTGGTTTTTCCTGCCTATACTTCCTGTCTGGTCAATCAGCATTTATTTAAAACATGATTGACAGAATATAGAATTCTCTCACACCACTGCTGTCAATGAGGGCTGACTGAGAAGCCAAGGACAATGGCACTGGGTTTTTATTCTACTGCATGGATTGACTTTGTGGGAGCCTGATCTGTTTGGATGCTCACCTTTATATACCTGGATGGAAGGGGGAGGACCTTGGACTTCCCACGGGGCAGGGAACCTTGAGTGCTCTTAGTACTAGAGAGGGAGGGGTATGTGGGGAGGGGGAGGGAAAAGGGAGGAGGGGAGGAGGTGGAAATTTTTAATAAATAATAAAAAAAGACTTGGAAAAAAAACAAAGGAAAATATCCATAGTCCATTTTTTTGGGAATGTGGGCATAGTATTCCAGGCTACTTTCTGCTGGTTGGGGGCACTGATAATCTTATGGGGACCTAAAGAAAATTTAGAGTTATGATCAAGTCCTGACTGACGTATTCTGTGAGTCTTGATCATCTCAGGCAGCAGTCTTGAACCTGTTCTGGATGAAGAACTCAGACATCTGGGCCATCTATTCCTGCCAGAGATTTCTCACGTGGTCTTCCTTGATCAAAGATGATTTTTCTTAACTCTGAATAAATCCAGAGCCTCTCATTTTCTGTGGAAACAAAAGCAAAATCTCTTCTCCAAAGTAACATACCTTTTGACTTCAATTTTGAAGTCAAGATATTTTCAAAATACCTATCTTGGATAAATTCTGCAGCATTTATAAGCAAATATTTTTTAGTAGCTGTTGTTCCTTCCTCAGCATTCAAACAATTTAAAGACAGCATAATAGCATACAGTATCATGATTCTCTGTTTATTTTCCATCTTTAAGTGGCTTTATTTTAACCTCTATATTATTTTTACTTTTACTTTTTGGCTTTTTGAGACAGGTACTCTGTGTATCTTTGTCCTGGAACTCCCTCTGTAGACCAGGCTATCTTTAACTCACAGAGATCCCTCAGTCTCTGCCTCCCCAGTGATGGGATTAAAGGTGTCTGCCACCACACCTTGAATTTACAGAGGTCTTCCTGTCTCTGCCTCCCAAGATTTGGGGTTAAAGGTGTATACCACCACACCCAACTACTCTCTTTCTTTCTTTTTTATTTTAAGGCTTTAAACCTTTTTTTCCAAACCTGCATATATTTTTAACACATTGTAAACCATTTAGTTTTTTTTAACTCTTTGAATCTCTCTTTACTGTATCTCTCTCTTTCTGACCACATGGGTCTTTAATTTGCTAAGGAATATGGAGAATTTTTTTTTTGCCAGAACTTTATGGCATTTCAAGGTCCTTGCCAGGAAGCAAGCTGCAACAGTGTGTCCATAGTCAGGACTGCCTGCCTGAAAGAGTCAGAGTTTTCCCTGGCAGGACCGCCCAGAAAGCTGGCATTTTAAAACAGTGCAACTTTTTTTCCTGCTATGGCTGAAAACCGAAATGCTTTACTCTAGTCTTTCTCAAGCTTTCTCAGACTTTCTGTGGATACAGTTATCCACGTGGGTATCATTCATGTAACATGAGGGGGCTGCTTGCTTGTGTTTTCTGCCTGGTTCCCACAGCTGTTTAGCCTCAAAGAAAATCACAAAGAGATCTCTATAAGTTATAAAACTGATTGGCCCATTAGGTCAGGCTTCTAATTAGTTCTTATGACTTATATTAACCCATTATTCTGATCTACTTTTGCCCTGTGGCTCAGTACCTTTTTCAGTGTGGCAGATCATAACCTGCTGTTTTGGTGATCTGGGCAGGAGTGGGAGGAATCAACTTCTTCCTTCCAAGAATTATCCTGTTCTCATTGCATCACCTCTACTTTCTGTCTGGTTTTCCTGCCTATATTTCCTGCCTGGCCAATCAGCATTTATTTAAAACATGATTGACAGATTACAGACAATTCTCCTGCACCAGTGTTATATTGTGAGACAGATTCCCTCTGGAGATCCCTTCCAACATGTATACTCACCTTTCAGTCTTTTCTAAGAATCAATTTTCCATTATTATATATATTATATAACGATAGTTAGAATTGAAAGAATACACAAGTTCTTGTAGAACTATATGATGGTAGGCACAAGTATCTCTTCCTTTCTTTTATGTTCTTATTACATGAATTGGAGATGTGGTAAAAATATGTTCAATGAAGTCACAAGGTTTTGGTTTGTGTTTTCAACTCTGATGTAGTCATACAGTGTCACTGAGGGCCAGTGAAACTGATAATTCAGTAAATAAATGTACCTGCTGTTAAACCTCCTGATATGCTTAATCCTCAGGACTCTCAGGACAGAAGGAAAAAACAGACTCCTAACAGTTGTCTTTATGACATGTACTTCATGATATATGCTTCTGCACTTGCATGAGTACATGCATAAAACAAACAAACAAATAAAAGATATTGCTGAATATACCCACAATCTGAGAAATATGACTCCACAGTCTTTTAAAAAATAAATTTATTTATGTATTTTACTTCCCAGCCACAGTTTCCCCTCTCTCCTCTCCTCCCAGTTTCTTTCCACACACATATTCCCTGTTTCTACTCCAAGCCACTCCACTTCAGTTTCTGTTTAGGAAAGGACAGGTCCCCCATGGGTATCAACAAAATATGGCATACCAAGTTGCATTAAGACTAAGTACTTCCTTACTTAAGACTAAGTAAGGCTGGGCCAGGTGATCCAGTATGAGGAATAGGGTCCCAAAAGTCTTTAAAGGAGTCAGAGACAGCCCCTGTTCTCATTGGTATGAGTCCCACAGAAGGATCAAACTATATAACTGTTCCACAAATTCAGAGTGGTTAGGTCAGTCCGACAGAGGCTCCACGGTAGTTGGTCTACCCCCTGATAGCCTCTATGAGACCAGGATAGTAGATTCTGTGAGTTTTCTTGTAGTGTCATTGATTCCTCTGGTCCTTACAATCCTTTCACCTCTTCTGATGGATTCCCCTAGTACTCCATCTAATCTTTGGCTGTGGGTCTATATGTGTTTCCATCAGTTGCTGGATGAAGCCTTTATGATAACAATTGGGCCAAGTACCAACTTAGTCACAGAAGATGGCCAGATCAGGCTAGGAATCTGCTATTGTTAGAAGTCTAAGCTGGGGAACCAACGACCTGTTTCAGAGCAGATCTGAGACAGCGAACTTCACCAGAATAGGTACAGGGGAGTAACCATGGAGTGAGTAAGCCAAGCCAGAGACCACTGATGGTCTAGATGTGAATCTGGGTCCTTCAAGGGAGTAGACCTAAGTCTAGAGCCCTGTGGTTCTGAGTGTGAATCTAGGACCTCCAAGGAACTAGGCCTAAACCAGGACCTCTGCTGGTCTGGGTATGAATCTGGGGCCTCTGAGAGAGTAGGCAGGAACTAGAGATCTCTGCAGGTCCAGGCATAAGTTTGGGACCTCAAAGGCAGTGGGCCTGAGCCAGGATCTCTGTGGGTCTGGGCATTGGTCTGGGATATCAAAGGGAATAGGCAGGACCCAGATACATTGGCGGGTCTGAGCCTGAGTCTGGGATGGCTGAGGGAGTAAGCCTGAATCAGATCCTCTGCAAGTCTGGGCACACCCAAGCCTGGGAACTCCCAGGGAGTAGACCCGAGTCAGAGACTTTTGCAGGACCAATTCCAAGTCAGGGACCTCTGCAAAAGGGGATCCAGACCAGGATCTACAGAAATAGGTCAAAGCCAGTAACCTTGGCCAAAGCAAGCCTCAGAGAGAAAACTACAAGGGAGCAGAGCAAAGCCCAAAAGTACTGAGTGATCTCCAAGAATACGAACTGACTAACAGAGTAACTGGAACCATGGCACTAACTGTACCATGAAGAACAATTATCTGAGCTTTGGATTAACTGGCACTTAGAAGATTAATCAACAGAATCTTAGACAGCCCCAATCATACCTATTATAGAAAAGATGAATAGAAAAGTAAGAACACATGCAACACCACAAAAAGCAGCATGACACCAGTAAAACCTAAAGACCCTACAACAGCAAGATTTGAACAACCAAATACAGATGAAGCAGAAGAAAATGACCTAAAAAATAATTTCAGGAGAATGTTTGAAACTCTTAAAGAGGAAACAAGAAATTCTCTCAAAGAAATGGAGGAAAAGACAAACAAAAAATTGGAAGACATCAGCAAATCCCTTAAAGAAAACCAAGAAAAAGCAATCAAACATATAAAAGAAACTATTCAAGACTTGAAAACTGAAATAGAGACAATAAAGAAAACAGAAGTTGAGGGAGGTTTAGAAACAGAAATCGTGAGAAAACTATCAGAAACCACAAATGCAAGTATGAAGAGCAGAAAACAAGAAATGGGAGAGAGAATCTCAAGCGCTGAAGATACAAAGAAGAAATAGACTCACTCATCAGTCAAAGAAAACATTAAAACTAACAAAAGCTTAACCCAAACTATCCAGGAAATATAGGGAACCATGAAAAGGCCAAACCTAAGAATAATAGGTATAAAAAAAGGAGAAGAAGTTCAAATCAAAAGTGCAGAGGTAGAGGGGGGAAGTGGAGGGGGGAGTGAGAGGAGGGGAAGAAATAGAAATTTTGAATGGTATTATTTATAAAGCAATAAAAAAGCACAGAAAACATATTTAACAAAATCATAGAAGAAAGCTTTCCCTCCCTAAAGAAAGGTATTCCTATGAAGATACAAAAAGCTTATACAACACCAAATAGACTTGATCCTAAAATAATTCCCCTTGCCACATAATAATCAAAACACTAAACATACAGAGTAAAGAAAGAATATTAAGAGCAGCAAAGGGAAAAGGCCAAGTAACATATAAAGGTAGACCTATCAGAATTACACCTGAATTTTCATTGGAGACAACAATGAACAAGCCAGAAGGTCATGGTTAAGCACTATGCAGACATTAAGAGAACATGGATGCCAACCCAGACTACTATATCCAGCAAAACTTTCAATCACCATAGAAGGATAAAGCAAACTTTTTCACAGACCTTGAAAGAACAGTACTCAACTTCATATGGAAAAGTAAAAGACCCAGGATAGCTAAAACAATCCTGTACAATAAAAGAACTTCTGGAGGCATCACAATCCCTGACTTCAAACTCTACTACAGAGCTACAGTAGTGAAAACAACTTGGTATTGGCATAAGAACAGATAGAAGGACCAATGGAACTGAAACAAAGACCCAGATATTAATCCACACATCTTTGAACACTTGATTTTTGGCAAAGAAGCAAAAAATATCAAATGGAAAAAAGAAAGCATATTTAACAAATGGTACTATGATACCAGAAGTACTTTTCAGTCATTAGCTAAAACTAATCAGAAAGCTCTCTACAATGAATCAGAATCTGCTGTTTACATTTATAGTTTTAGCAATGCATTTCTAAGGTCACTGGGTGTATGGAAGCCTTTGTTCACATTCTACTTACTCAAGTTCTTTGTGACTGAACAAGTTCTTCCAGTCCAAGCAGAGTACTGCAGGGCATTAAGGTGGCAATTTCACAGTGGATTATTGATTACAAAAAAGATCCTGTAGGCAGATGTCATAATGATCCTAATAGTTGACAATTTATTTGTGTACAACCCCAGAGTCCTGCGTACCTTGCTTATAAGGTATTCAGGAGGAGAAATGGACAGCACCATATATTCCATGGCTTAGAGAAGTAAAAGTATTAAAAAGGCTTCTTTGAAGTCCCTCTTGCAATGACCTAAAAAAATCTGTTCTTTTATCATTTTACCTTTGGTATAAATGTTACCTTTTACTTTGGTATAAAAGTTCCATATCTAATATGATCAATGGGTAATTTTTCAACCATGATTTCTCTTAAATAGAGATGTTTGTTAGACTGTGATCTAACACCTAAGTGAAATAAAAATACAATAAAAGAAAGAGAAAGAACCTATTTAAATCATATATGATACTATATGGTATTAATCAAATAAAATATATGAAATTATTGGGTTTTCAGAGTAATATTGTCAATCACAAGAATTACCTAATACTTTCTCTTCAACATAATAATAAAAACTAAACAGACAAATACACACACATATCACACCCTGCTTCAAAAATCACAAGCACATAGATTCGAAAGTTATTTCCAGTCCATTAAGAAGTGATTCGGTAGCTATAATAAAATTTATCAATGAATTGTTCCTGCTTTATTCAAGGTGAAAATATCACTTTATTCATTTCCATAAAAATGTGATCTTTTTGTACTCCTGCTTATTTAATGTGACTGAAATATATAGAATTTTGCATAACAAACATGGCAACTTCACAGAAAAGTAAGTGTTATGATCTCAAATCTGTCTTTATTCATAATTCATTTGGAACTATTTATTATACCATTTCAAATTAAAAAACTTTTGGAGTGACTCTTTTATTTAAAATAGGGTATAAAAATTTTCAAACAAGGGTTTGCTGATTATTCAGTAATAGTAAAGTTAACAGTACAAGGATAGAGTAATAAAAAGTAAATGTATATAATAAACTATGTGTGCATAGACACATATATGTATATATGCACATATATATATCAGTTTTAACAAATATATTTGTAAATATGACTTTAGCCATCAGTGCCTTTGAATAACATAGCAAATTGCAATTCTTCAATGTTGATGTGCAAACAGATATTCAATTTTTTTTATATTTCTTCTAACTTTTTGTTTGTCTTCTTTTCCATTTCTTTTTTTTAATTAAATTATAAAAGTTTCCATTTCCGCCCCTCCTCCCAACACCCTCCCACTTCCACTTCCCCCCACTCCCTCTCCTCCTCCCTCTCCATCCCCTAGAGCAGTCAGGGTTTCCTGCCCTGTGGGAAGTTCAAGTTCCTCCCCCCTCCCTCCAGGTCCAGGGAAGGTGAGAGTCCAAACAGACTGGAGCACCAAAATCCAGTATATGCAGAGGAAGCAAGTCCCAGTGTCATTGTCAATGGCTTTTCAGAAAGGCTCCTGGCCAGCCACATTCAGAGAATCTGGTTGGATAACGTCCTCGTTCAGTCCCAGTCCAACAGGCCTTGGTGAACTCTCATTATATCAGTTCCCTTGTATCAGTGGGGACTCGCATCCCTCGCAGTCCTAATTAATTTTTTTTTTATTTTCTTCATCCTTCTGCTCCTCATTTGGACCGTGGAGTGCTCAGTTCGGTGTTCCAATATGGGTCTCCATCTGTATCGCCATCCAACGTCGGATGAAGGTTTCCTCTGCCCTTGCCTCCTTTGCTCACGTTCTCTTTCCTTCTGCCTCTCATTTGGACCTAGGGAGCTAGGTCCAGTGTTCCAACGTGGGTCTCCGCCTCCATGTCTATCCATAGCCAGATGAGGGTTCTATGGTGACATGCAAAATATTCATCAGTATGGTTGTGGGTCAAGGCCAGTTCAGGCACCCTCTCCTCTGTCCAGAGAACCATCTGGGGATCTCTCCTTGGACCTGGGATCCCCTTTATAATCGAGTCTCTTGTAAACCCTAAAATGATTCCCTTATTTGAGGTATATACTTGCCTGATCCCATATCCATCCTTCCTCCCTCCCCCCATCCCAGTCCCCTGATCTTTCCCCATTCCTCCCCTACTCCCTTCTCTCTAACCCTCTCCCCTTCCAACAACCCTCCCACCCCCCCCATGCACCCGAGGTTACCTGGGACTCTTGTCTATTTCCTACCTCCTGGCGGATAGCTAAATAGTCTTCATCAGGTTCATCTTCCTATTTAGCTTCTCTAGGATCACGAATAATAGGCTCAAAGACCTTAAATTATGGTTAGAATCTACTTATGAGTGAATACATACCATATTCCTCTTTTTGGGTCTGGCTTACCTCACTCAGTAAAGCGTTTTCTATTTCCATCCATTTGCATGCAAAATTCAAGATGTCATTGTTTTTTACCGCTGAGTAAAACTCAAATGTGTATATGCTCCACACCTTTATTAACCATTCTTCTATTAAGGGGCACCAAGGCTGTTTCCAGGTTCTGGCTATTACAAATAGTGCTGCTATGAACATAGTTGAACAAATGCTTCTGTGGTATGATAGGGCATCTCTTGGGTGTATTCCCAAGAGTAGACTTGCTGGGTCCTGAGGGAGGTTGACTCCCAGTTTCCTGAGAAACCGCCACACTGATTTCCACAGTGGCTGCACAAGTTCGCATTCCCACCAACAATGGATGAGTGTTTCCCTCATTCCACAACCTCTCCAGCATAGGCTATCATTGGTGTTTTTGAGTTTGGCTATTCTGACAGGTGTAAGATGATATCTCAAAGTTGTTTTGATTTGCATTTCCCTGATCGCTAAGGAGGTTGAGCATGACCTTAAGTACCTTTTGGCCATTCGAAGTTCATCTGTTATGAATTCTCTGTTCAGTTCAGTACCCCATTTTTTAATTGGGTTAATTAGAGTTTTAGTGTCTAGTTTCTTGAGTTCTTTGTATATTTTGGAGATCAGACCTTTGTCTGTTGAAGGGTTTGTGAAGATCTTTTCCCAGTGAGAAGGTAGCCTTTTTGTCTTCCTGACAGTGTCCTTTGCTTTACAGAAGCTTCTCAGTTTCAGTAGGTCCCATTTATTTATTGTTTCTCTTATTGTCTGCGCTCCTGGGGTTCTGCTTAGGAAGTGGTCTCCTGTGCCTATATCTTGTAGACTACTTCCCACTTTCTCTTCTATCAGGTTCAAAGTGGTCAGATTAATGTTGATGTCTTTAATCCATTTGGACCTGAGTTTTTTGTATGGTGATAGATATGGATCTATTTTCATTTTTCTACAGGTTGACATCCAGTTATGCCAGCACCATTTGTTAAAGATGCTATCCTTCTTCCATGGTATAGCTTTAGCTCCCTTGTCAAATATCAGGTGTTCATAAGTTTGTGGGTTAATACCCGGGTCTTCTATTTGATTCCTTAGGTCGATTTCTCTGTTGTTATGCCAATACCAAGCTGTTTTCAGTACTGTTGCTCTATAATAGAGTTTGAAGTCAGGGATGATAATGCCTCCAGAAGTTCCTTTATTGTATAAGATTGTTTTGGCTATCCTGGGTTTTTTGTTTTGCCATATAAACTTGATTATTGGTCTCTCAAGATCTGTGAAGAAGTTTGATGGGATTTTGATGGGAATTGCATTGAATCTATAGATTGCTTTTGGTAGAATTGCCATTTTTACTATGTTAATTCTCCCAATCCAAGAGCAGGGAAGGTCTTTCCATTTTCTGGTATCCTCCTCAATTTTTTTCTTCAAAGACTTAAAGTTCTTGTCAAATAGGTCTTTCACGTCCTTGGTTAGAGTTACCCCAAGATATTTTATGCTATTTGTGGCTATCATGAAAGGTGATGTTTCTCTGATTTCCATCTCTGCTTCTTTATCCTTTGTGTATAGGAGGGCTACCAATTTTTTGGAGTTGATCTTGTATCCTGCCACATTACTAAAGGTGTTTATCAGCTGTAGGAGTTCTTTGGTAGAGTTTTTGGGGGTCGCTGATGTACACTATCATATCGTCTGCAAATAATGAAAGTTTAACTTCATCTTTTCCAATTCGAATCCCCTTGATCCCCTTATGTTGTCTTATTGCTATTGCTAGAACTTCAAGCACTATAATGAAGAGGAATGGTGAGAATGGACAGCCTTTTCGTGTTCCTGATATTAGTGGAAAGGCTTTGAGTTTCTCTCCATTCAATTTGATGTTAGCTGACGGCTTGCTGTATATTGCTTTTATTATATTTAGGTATGATCCTTGTATCCCCAGTCTCTCCAACACCTTTATCATAAATGGGTGTTGAATTTTGTCAAATGCTTTTTCAGCATTCAATGAAGTGATCATATGGTTTTTATCTTTCAGTTTATTTATATGATGGATTACATTGATAGATTTGCATATGTTGAACCAACCCTGCATCTCTGGGATGAAGCCCACTTGATCATAATGGATAATTTTTCTAATGTATTCTTGGATTCGGTTTGCCAGTATTTTATTGAGTATTTTTGCGTCAATGTTCATGAGTGATATTGGTCTGTAATTCTCTTTCATGGTTGTGTCTTTGTGTGGTTTTGGTATCAGGGTAACTGTAGCTTCATAAAAAGAGTTTGACAATGATTCTTCTGTTTCTATATTGTGAAATACATTAAGGAGTATAGGTATTAGCTCTTCCTGAAGTTCCAGTAGAATTCTGCATTGAAACCATCTGGTCCTGGGCTTTTTTTGGTAGGGAGATTTTTAATAACAGCTTCTAATTCTTCACGACTGACAGGTCTATTTAGATTGTTCACCTGGTCTTGGTTCAACTTTGGTATATGGTACTTATCTAAAAAAATGTCCATTTCTTTTACATTTTCCAACTTTGTGGCATATAAATTTTCGTAGTAAGATCTAATGATTCTCTGAATTTCCTCTGTGTCTGTGGTTATGTCCCCCTTTTCATTTCTGATCTTATTAATTTGCATGTTCTCTCCCTGCCGTTTGATTAATTTGGATAGGGGCTTGTCGATCTTGTCGATTTTCTCCAAGAACCAGCTTTTTGATCCATTGATTCCCTGGATTGTTTTCTGTGTTTCTATTTTGTTGATATCAGCCCTCAGTTTGATTATTTCCAGTCTTCTAGACCTCCTGGGTGAATCAGCTTCTTTTTTTTTCGAGAGCTTTCAAGTGTGTTGTTAAGTCTCCAATATGTGCTTTCTCCATTTTCTTTAATTGGGCACTTAGTGCTATGAACTTTCCTCCTAGCACTGCTTTCATAGTATCCCATAGGTTTGAGTATGTTGTGTCTTTATTTTCATTAAATTCAAGTAAGACTTTAATTTCTTTCTTTATTTCTTCCTTGACCCAGGGGTGATTCAGTAGTTGACTGTTCAACTTCCATGAATTTGTTGGCTTCCTGGGGGTAGCACTGTTCTTGAATTCTAACTTTAATCCATGGTGGTCTGACAAGACACAGGTGGTTACTAATATTTTTTTGTATCTGTAGAAGTTTGCTTTGTTACCCAGTATGTGGTCAATTTTCAAGAAGGTTCCATGAGCTGCAGAAAAGAAGGTATATTCTTTCCTATTTGGGTGGAATGTTCTATAGATGTCTGTTAAGTCCATTTGATTCAATATCTCCAATAATTCTCTTATTTCTCAGTTAGGTTTCTGTCTGATTGACCTGTCCATTGGTGAGAGAGGAGTGTTGAAGTCTCCTACTATTAGAGTGTGTGGTTTGATGACTGCCTTGAGTTCTAGAAGTGTTTCTTTTACATAAGTAGGAGGCTTTATATTAGGGGTGTAGATATTCAGGATTGAGACTTCCTCCTGATGAATTGTTCCTGTTATGAGTATGATATGTCCATCTCCATCTCTTCTGATTGATTTTAGTTTGAAGTCAATTTTGTTGGAGATTAGAATGGCCATACCTGCTTGTTTCTTAGGTCCGTTTGCTTGAAAAACCTTTTCCCAACCCTTTACTCTGAGTAGATGTCTGTCTTTGTGGTTGAGGTGTGTTTCTTGTAAACAGCAGAATGTTGGATCCTGTTTTCGCATCCAATCTCTAAGTCTGTGCCTTTTTATAGGTGAATTGAGTCCATTAATATTAAGTGATATTAATGACCAGTGGTTGTTGACTCCGGTTATTATTATTTTTTGTTTGTTTGATTAATAGAGTTTGTATGTGTCCCTTCTTTGTGTTAAGCTCGTGAAGGGTCGCTAGATGTCTGGGTTCTTGTAAGCAGTGCTGGCAATGTTGGACTCCTTGGGTTGCGATTTTCCTTCTATTACTTTCTGTAAGGCTGGGTTTGTGGCTGTGAATTGTTTAAATTTTTTTCTTATCCTGGAATATTTTGTTTTCTCCATTGATAGTGAATGATAGCTTGGCTGGGTATAGTAGTCTGGGCTTGCATCCATGGTCTCTTAGTTTCTGCAGTACCTCTATCCAGGACCTTCTGGCTTTCATGGTTTCCGTAGAGAAGTCCGGTTTAAGACTGATAGGTTTACCTTTATAAGTTACTTGCCCTTTTCCTTTGCAGCTCTTAATAGTCTTTCTTTAATCTGTCTGTTTTGTGTTTTGATTATTATATGGCGAGGGGATTTTTTTTTTGATCAAGCCTATTCAGTGTTCTGTATGCTTCTTGAACCTTCATAGGAATATCATTCTTTAGATTGGGAAAGTTTTCTTCTATAATTTTGTTGAATATATTTTCTGGTCCTTTGATCTGCAGTTCTTCTCCTTCTTCAATCCCTATTATTCTTCGATTTGGTTTTTTTATTGTGTTCCAGATTTCTTGAATGTTTTGTGAAGAGAATTTGTTGGATTTGCTGTTTTCTTTGATCAGAGCATTTATTTTCTCTATGGTATCTTCAGACTCTGAGATTCGTTCTTCCATCTCTTGTATCCTATTGGTTATGCTTGCTTCTGTAGTCTCTGTTCGTTTGCCTAGATTTTCCATATCCAGCCGGCTCTCGTTTTGTGTTTTCTTCATTGCCTCCATTTCAGTTTTCAATTCTTGAACTGTTTCCATTACCTGTTTGATTGTTTTTTCTTGGTTTCCCAGTGTATCATTCATGGATTTACTCATGTCTTTGATCTTTTTGTTATATTTTTCATCCATTTCTTTACTCATTTCTTCAATCTTTTTGTTATACTTCTCATCCAGTTCTTTAAGGGAGTTATTCATATCCTGTTTAAGGGACTCTATTGCTTTCATAATGGCATTTTTTCCCGCTTCTTCTGAATTAAGAGGTTCAAGTCCTTCTATTGTAGGGTCATTGGGTTCTGGTGTTTTCATGTTGTTTTTTAGATTGTTGGAAGAGTTCTTGCGTTGGCATCTGCCCATCTCTTCCTTCTAATGCTCTCTACTGAATCTTCTAGTACCAGGTCAGGTTCCCTTGTTGGGCAGGGACTTCACTGACAGAAGGCCTACCTTTCCTCAGGCAGTCTATTGAAACACAGGCACTCCCTACTACCGGGTTGCACTCACAACCCAGGCCCAGCGAGCAAGGGAGTTGCTCTGGGGAGATCTTGTGGCCCGAGAGGGAAGGGGGGAAGAGAGAAAGGTGTACCTGGAGAAAGGCTGGGACCAGAGAGCTCTGCAGGGAGGAGTCGCCTCTGCCTGGTGACCAGATTGTCGAGGGGGGCAGGGAAAGACTGAATTCCCCCTAGCCGAAGCCCTCGGGCCAGGAGAAAACTCACCCCTCCTCCAATGGAAGTCTGCTAGAAGGTCACTCTCTCTTGCTGGTCAGGAATGTGATTGAGCTGAGACAGGGCTTGCCTGTCCTCATGCAGGCTCTCAAAGCACCGGAGCTGCCCCTGCCAGACTGAGCCCACAGCCCAGGCCCAGCGAGCAAGGGAGCAGCTCTGGGGAGATCTTGTGGCTCCAGAGGGGAGGGGGGAAAGAGAGGAAGGTGTACCTGGATAAAGGCTGGGACCCAGATATTCAACTTTTAATAAATAGTTTAAAGTTTATTCTTATGTAAAATATTCTTTAGTTTCCTTTTATGGGATACATCCTGAGAGGACACCAATGATTTATATGATAAAAATTCAGAGGTAAGATAAAAGCATTAGTATCCACTAAGAATAGAATTTAAGGACAGTTATGTCAAGTGTTAAACAAACAAGAAAACGTGCACTTTCAAGGACACTAGCAGTAACAATTAAAAAGAAAACTTATTAACAGAAGATGAAGATGGGGTGAACAAAAGTAGAACAAAATTGAATTATCTATAATAAAGGCAAAAATTGAAATAAACGAATACATACATGCACTCATTGTCAAAGACATGGTCTCTCTCTCTCTGTCAAACACACATATGCACAGAGCTGCATTTTACAGCATGCATATTGGAGTCACAAAATCCTACATGGAACTGTTGAAAACTGAATTTCTAGCCATGGGGTTGAGAAAAAATGGAAAGTTTCAAGACAAAGCATTTTTTTGAGTCAGAGTTTATATATCATATAGAATTGCTTATCAAATCTTAATGTGAAGGTAATTCACTTGGGAATCTTGTTAAAATGTAAATCTTTATGTTATAGGACTGAAGTGGAAACAGAGAATCTGCAGTTTCTAACTCTTAGGTGGCAATAATGTTGTCGTTCTACAGACCATGCTGTTAGTTGCAATGTTTAGATGAGATAATTCACCAATTAGAGACAAGGAGAGGGTATGAGAAGCCAGAGAGGAGCAGAAGTATTTCACACATGTAAGGGCAAAGGGAAAAAAATGGGGGAATCAAAATTCTGTTGAGTTCACCCTGAGATTATAATGCAAAGAGAGTAAAAGGGAGCTGGAAACATAGTTTGTTAGCTAAGAATATTGCTGGCTTTTAAGAGAAGCTCAAATTGAAACATTCATATTAGGTTGTTCACTACCAACTGTAAATTCAGAAATCCAGCTCCAGGGGAAGCCATTACCTTTGGTCTTAATGTGCACCTGCACTCATGTATGCACATGCTGGTGTGTGTGCATGTACACACACACACACTCTCGACAACTTAAAATAATCCAAAAAACTAAAATGGCTATAGGAATGTCATAGCTTTTTTTTTGCTATAGCTCAAAATATTGTGGCATTCAAAGTGCCTTGTATATCCCTGAGCAGCAATTTCACATGCTATATATGAGGAAGCCCTCTTTAGTCAGAACTCCGCAGGGTTCATTCCTGGAAAAGAAAAAAAAAAAAGATTTCAACCTTTTATTGTTTTATTGCCATGAAAATGGCAAGCAATCACAACCAAATCATGTTAACAGAAACAGATCTATTTTAAAGTCACTGACCACAAGTTTTCAATGGTACCTTAAGATTGCTACAAAAACGAGGGAAAAAGAAAAAGTTGTACACTGCAAAATGAAAAAAAAAGAAAAGTAAACTTGGCGGTGGTGGCACAGACCTTTAATTCCAGCACTAGTGAGGCAGAGGCAAGTGGATCTCTGTGAGTTCAAGGCCAGCCTGGTGTACAAGAGATAATTCCAGGACAGGCTCCAATGAAACAGAGAAACCCTGTCTCAAAAACAAAACAAAACAAACAAAAAACCAAAAAAGAAAAATAAAAGACATTTCAGAAATATGACAGTTCCAGGGGCTATAACTGTTCCCTGAAAAGAATGAGAGAAATAATATTTTTGGTGTTAGGTCATAAATGTGTAAAACTATTAATATTTTATAGAAACTCTAATTCTTGTCTCTTGGGATCGGATAAAATCGCACATCATTGGCTAGACGTGTTCTAGTTTTCTTTACTCTATGTAGTTATATTTTGGGAAACATAATTTGACCACCAGTCAGTGTCTTTCTGAGCTATGTGCCTACTTGGCTCAAAAATCTAACCCATCAAATACAAAGTTGTGGTTTCATGTATACCACATTGCTGATTCCTATGCCTAGTCTGAAATGCTACTTGCTGGTTCAGGACCTGTCAGTATTCATTTGCTCAGTCTGACCAAAGAAAAGAAGAAAGAAAGTCTCAGAGAGCAGAATTTGCTTATTTCACAATTTCACTTTACCATAAAGCTCTTTCAGCAAGCAAACAGAGAGCAGCTACTATCCCTATCCACTGGGATACATTATTCATATCCCTCCTCTGAACACATATCAGACATAAATGCGACAATGTACGTAAATTGACAAGATGAATTCATGGCAATCAATATGCAAAGAATCTGAGACCACATTCACACCCCTACTCTCATTTCTCTTACTATGATGTATGGAAAAATAATTTTCTTACTCTCAGTTTTCTTTTCTGAAATAAAAAAATGCACTTGTTAAATTGTTCCATATTTTATAAAATGCAGATTAAGGAAAGCAATTTGTTCAGATGTGCATACCACCTACGTTGTAGTAGGAATTAAATTTCAAGGATAAATGTCATAATTTCAAGTTAGTGAAAATAGACTTGGAGAATTATATCTGATTTAGATTTTATATCAAAAATGTATCAATACAGATCATATGGTTCATTTATTTGATTTATGTACAACAAACAGTCACTTTCCTAAAAGATGTATGTATATATATATATATATATATATATGTGTGTGTGTGTGTGTGTGTATGTGTGTGTGTATGTATATGTGTGTGTGTATGTGTGTGTGTTATTTTAGATTAAGATTATAGCTGTTGTTTGTAGTTTGATTATTTTTGCAGCTCTTCCCTGTTTATTTGTTGTTCTCTTGATTCCTTATCTAAGACAACAGTGGAATTGGAAAGACTATTTGAGCATGAAGCTATTAGAGTAGAGTGGTAGTTCTTTTGAGAGATTAATTTTGTATGCACGTAGTGTTTGGTCAATACCTTCCTTCTTTCAGTGTATCTACGAAGGGCACTTTCAAGTTCATGATAACTTACTGACATAGAGGCTACTAGAAATATTTAAACATGAGTATTATTTTAATATTGAAGTTTTCTGAATGTGAGGGTAATGAGAATTTTGTCTATATTTCACTTTTGGGAGGATCAGTATAGTAATTTAAATATGAAGAGTCCAGAGTTAGATTATCTTGATTGAGAATTCTAGATATGAGTTTACTACCTTCGGGAGTAAAGAAAAGAAATCTAATCCATGAAAGCCATTCTTACTTTAAGTGTCTATTGGATAAAATGTCTGCTAGTTGTTACCATATAGCATATTGAGAAGATTAAATGGATCATCACTTAACATGGGGGTATGAATTAGTTATGCTTATATTATAATGTCATGTTATATTTATGCTACATAAAATAGTTATGTTTATGTTTTTAAAATAAAAATTTAATTCATGAATCTGGTGGCAATGAGGATAATCAAACAATTGCAGGCATTTTCTAGGATACTGGAATTTGATGCTAGAAGGAAATCATGGTGTATTCTCTTTAAATATTTTGAGTTTGAGATTTAATGCTTTCATATTAGGGCAACTGTCTGTTAGATTTCCTAAAAGATGCAGTTGCCCTTTTAATTCAGTGTTCCAATTCCTTGACAATCAGAGCATTCCAAAATAGTATACCCCCTATGTAACAGAACATTGTGACAAATTTTAGTGCTTCATTGCCAGTGGGAATTGCTGTGCGGTTCGTGAGAATATGGCCTTTGCTGACCTTTTCTCCTTTCCTAGCACTCATGGGAATATATAAAATATGAAAGCAACTTTCTTACCACAGAGTTAACTTTGATGAAATGTAATTAGAATATTAAAAATACATTCAGCTAGTATTTTCACACAGAAATTAGTATTTCCTCAGCTTAACAACTGATCTTGAAAGTGTGCCTACTGAGGTGGCAGAAATTAGGCATCTTCTTGGCTTATATAAATACCATATGGTCATTCTTTTCGTCTCAGGAGACTGAACGATATGATGCTGTTGTTAGAACTCCTCCTCAAAGCTTAGATACTTGGAAAGTATTTTCAGAAATATTGTTGCTACCACTTCCCTGAATAATCTGCCTCCTAAAAACTTTCATCCCTTATCTTCACACTGGGAGAAAAACAGCATAACAAAATGTTCATGATGTAACTGAACAGGAGGCCTGGTACATAATAAGTACTCAGAAAATAGTTGTTAATTTGTTAATGTTTTTATTACAATCCTTAAATGCTCTGCTTTCTGGATTCCCCCTCTAATTCACAAACCTCTTATTTAGCAAGACAATGAGATATATATTCATTCCTTTCTCCTGTTTAATATCAATTACTTTCCTTTGTTTTTTTCTTCAAAAGGGCCATTGAATCATACTTACTCCCTTTCCGTGATGCATTTCCATTCAGCATTGTAAAATAACATCTTACTCATTATTGTAACTACTATAACATTGATTATTATCTGATGAACAGTTTCATTTGAACTTTCCTAATAGCTAAAGATCTTACAATCTTATAAACCATAATTCTTACTTTTAAAATCCAGTTTGTTTATATAATGCCTATTAAACAGTAGATTCAAGCAAAATAAATCTACATCTCATTTTACTATTTCAACCTGAATATGGATTTTAAGGTTTTAGAAATGGTTTCCAATGCAACTACCAAACTGCAACAATTGATGGGCTCTTCCTTTGATCTGTTATTTAGCCGAACTATAACTACAACTCAAGGTAGGAGCCTCAAAACTTACTCTTATTAAGACAAGAAGATTTTTTTTTTGTTTTTTTTGAGACAGGGTTTCTCTGTAGCTTTGGAGCCTGTCCTGAAACTAGCTCCTGTAGACCGGGCTGGCCTCGAACTCACAAAGATGCGCCTGCCTCTGCCTCCCTAGTACTGGGATTAAAGGCCTGTGCCACCACCACCCGACTAAGACAAGCAGAATTTATTAGATACTAAAGGTCCTTATAGAGTCACAGCAGACTTTAAAATGTCTTTTCCTCATTCATTTTCATGGTATAAATGTAGGCATTTGAATTTCAGCTGAGTAAAATTGGAAAATGTCTAATATTAATCTACCAGGAATGTGAAATGAGTATGTTCAGACAAATTAAACATTTTTCTCAACCATATAAAAGTTGTGTTCTAATTGGCAACAAAGAATGCAAATATTAACAAGTCCATGTATATAATACCAGAAATACAAATATACCATGTGTTTTGCATTAATTCAATTGTGAGCTGAGTTTATTCAATTATATGACTTATCTATTTGATTCACATGTGCTCAAACTCAGACTTTTTCACCAGATGACATTTTGCCTCCAGCATTACTTCTGTCTTCAAAGGAGCCACCAAAGTAGCAAAGATCTTTTAAAGACTGATGTAAGTACCACCCAAAAGGCTAGGTGCCTTTGCCCTTAGCTTAAGCAGTAGATAGTGGCACCTGCAGGGTCCTGCCCCTCCTGCTGGCTATAAACACTTGCTGAAAAAGCTGCCTAACTCAACACAACAGGGAGTTAAAATAGAGAAAAAGAAAACAGTCTCCTAGAAACAGTTTTACTTCTAGAGTTTATTTCAGAATTTCTGCTCTTACCAGTTACAGACACCAATTCATGTATTTTTTATGCTCTAGTTGCCTCCTCTGCTTTAAATTTCTTATCTTTGCTTATTTCTGATATCAGTCACATTAAAAACGTGGAGTTACACATAAGAACGTGGTGAATGTCTCAGTATCTTCATAATTTTGACAGGTTAAAAATTAATGAAGTCAGTCATTAAACTGGTTTCATTTCAAGCAGATAGGTACCTAGCCAGCACACTTGAAAGTTCACAAATGGTTATCCTCTATTTGGAGGTACATATATAGATTTTTTTCTTCTTTTAATATATGGATTTTTTTCTCTTTTAGCCAAGAATTTTTCATGGGTATAAAAAAATGGTACTTATTGTAAAAAAAAATCTCTTTTGTGTGGGGGGAAGGGTGATACCTCCTTTAATTTGAGCAAGCTCTGTGGTACACTGTTTTTAAGACTGATCATTGGAAACTTGGCCACAGGTCTTACTAATCTTTCAGTTTTACTCTACTAGCAAGAGACTCAAAGGAATGCATACTGGTTTTCATTTCCCTCAATACGACAAATACAAAATAAAAGGGTGAGATGCAAACAATAGTAAGGAGTGATTAGACATTGAACAATAATCAGTGTGTCAGGGCCATATTTGACCATTATTTTTGGTTTTTAGGTAAATCCTTCCATTTTTCTTTTTTGGTTTTTCAAGAGAGCTCTCTCTCTCTCTCTCTCTCTCTCTCTCTCTCTCTCTCTCTCTCTGTGTGTGTGTGTGTGTGTGTGTGTGTGTGTGTGTAGGCCAGGTGGTCCTCAAACTCACTCTGTAGACCAGGCTGACCTTGAACTCAATGTTTTTGGGTTAAAGGTGGTATGCCACCACTGTTCAGTTTAGTAAATCTTTCTTATATCATATGAAATTCTCTCTAGAATTTTAATGCCAATATACTTGCTGGTTTTATTCTCACTGTTTATATCACTTACCTGAAATTGTCATCTTATCTGATTGGTTCTGTATGTTAATAGCTTAATAAGCTTATTTGATGATGAAATGGGAAGTAGCTCAAAAAATTTCTGTTTGTTGCTCAGTGCTAGAAATATTTGTTTGTGGTTAGTTAAAAATTATTGAATAAAAATGTAACAGCAATGGGTTTTATATTTGTCAACTATTATATGTAATAAGAGCATTATTACTAATATCAATAAGCAATCACTTAATGATTCTGGAATTTGATATGTTTTTGTTCTTAACAGTTTTTTTTTAAGTTAGTGAACTAGGCTAACTATATGAAAGGTCAATGTAGTGACTTACTTTAGATTTAAGTTTAACAGAGTGAGAATATTCAAGGACATACTATGGAGAGTTTAATATTCAATATACAGTCTAAGGTGGTATTTCTGGACAAGGAGTCATACTTTATTTCTGGATCTCTTATAATATACATAAGGCATCACACTCAGGAGGATATTTCTTGCAGAAGCAATACACAAACAACAGATACTTCCATTCGGAAAACTTGCTGTGAAATACTGTGTAAGACATTTTAATGAATACCAGTGCAATACGTTTTGAAGTGAATGTTAGGCTATAAAAAATGCAAGTTGCACTCCATTTTTAAGCAATCATTCTTTATTTCTAATACACAAACAATTCTAAAACTATAACATAGGCAATAATGAAATATGGTTTAATATATACAAGTTTTTTCCAAGACCTTTTCACAGCTATATTTGATATATTAAATGAGGTCAAACCTTAAGATAATACATTATACTAATGATGTTACTATGCAAAGATGTTGTTGATTATTCAAGGGGGAGATTCTTTTGTCTGCTGAGTAATGTCAACTGCCAAAAAGTTAGTTGTAGGATATAATCAAAAGTTGTTTGCATATCTTTTGCACTATGACAATGCTTCAGTAGAATTCTTAATTTGTTGTATATTTTATTTTATTTGAATTTGTCTAATGCAGATCTTACATGAAATTCTAAACTGTTAACACAAATAAACATATAAAAATATTACAACTTTTGGATTCTAATCTACAGGTATTTGTTGGCTCAAGTTGTATTACATTTTTTTTACTTGGTCAAATAAGAGCTGGATACTATGAAAATATCCTTCTCCAATAAAACTAAAGTTATATTTTGATTAGGTTATCATTCTTCTCTTGTTCAGAAATGGGGAATGTTGGACCTGCCAAAAACTGGATAAACAATATAATATTGTGGAAACAATCCCAAGTAGTCAGTGACATTAAATGTAAAAGCTTATTTTTCACTTGTTTGGGATACTAGATTCCCTGAATCTAGTGAATTGCAAGTAATTTTTAAAAGGATAATAGGTGAACACACTCTTTTAAATTAAATTCCATTTGAAACTGATATAGGTCAGTTTTTCCTCAAATTTCGATAATTCAATCAAGCTTCATAGATAGTATTTAACTCCAAAAAGAGATGGAAAATAACCTACTTGAGAATTTTTGTCTCCTTATCAAAATGGTCATCAACAAGGAAAATTGCTAGTGACAATGCCTGGAAAAGGGAGTCCTTATTCATTCTCAATGAAAATGTAAACTTGTAGAGTCATTATAAGCATCAGTATGGTCATATTCTCAAAAACTACCACATGATCAGGCCATATCTCTTGAATGCATTCCCAAATGACTCTAAGATAACATATTGCAGAGACACTTGCACATCCTTATTTGTAAAAATCCTAGCCAAAATAGTTAAGAAATTGAACTAGCCTGCATATTTATCAGCAGATGGCTACATAAAGAAAATGTTTTGCATATAGGGAAAGGAAGTTGGTACAGTTGTGAAGAGCAGGAATATGAGGACATTTGTAGTATAATTAATGGAACTGAAAATTACCACTACATAAAATAAACCAGATTCAGATAAAAATCCATTTTTTCTCATCTGTAAAACCTAAATATAATTTATTCATGTATTTATATTTATATGTGTGCATTTTAGATAACAACGTTCAAATAAAGGACCATTGAAGAGGAGAAAGCTATCTAAATGGAGTAGGGAATAATGGAATATATAATAGAAAATAGGAAAGGAGACTAACTGGGAAAAGAAAGAAAACTGGCTGGAGGGAAGGAATGAAGGACTAAAGTACGGTAGGGAACAAATAAGAACTAAGCATTATAACAGCTGTGTATGAAGATGGCATGATAAAATCAATTGGTTTGTATTCTGGCCTGAACTCTAAATCTAAAAAAAATATAAAAGAACCACATGGTATCAACCTCAGCACATGGGAGATGTAGGCAGGCAAATCTGTGTAACTTTAAGGCTAACCCAGTATTCATTGGGAATTCCACAACAGCCAGAGTTACATAGTAAAACCCTGTCTCTGAAAAAAAAAAACAAGCCCTAATATATAACTAATGATGCCATATTCCTTTTCCTCTTTACATCAATATGGTAGATACATTGTTTCTTTACTGTTTCTTTAATATCTATTGAATTTCTTCTGTGTACTAACTTTAACCCAGAAATAATGATTTAATTTTTCTTTAGAATATGTGTTGGACATTAAAATTTATCATTTGTTGATGCCCTTGGACATTCTCACTTATGTTTATATTATAAATCTATGATGTTTCTCATATTATTTTAAATCATAGTGACCCAACTTGGAGAGAAAGGATTCTCAAAGTTCACCATTACACTGTAGTGGTGTGAGAGTCCCGTCTGTGTGCTGTGATTACTATTAATGAATAAATAAACTGCCTTGGCCTATTGAACTTGAGTAGGTGTGGAGGACTGGACTGAATGCTGGGAAAAAGAAGGGCAGAGCCAGGGAGACACCATGGATCCACCGGAAATATGTGTGAAACTTTGCTGATAAGCCACTGCCACGTGGCCATACACAGATTAATAGAAATGGGTTAAATTCATATGTAAGAGTTAGCCAATAAGAAGCTAGAGCTAATGGGCCAAGTAATGATTTAATTAATACAGTTTCTGTGTGATTATTTTGGGGCTAAGTGGCCAGGAACAACAAGTGGCTCCCTCCTTGCCACACTGTAGTTTTGGTTATTACCTGATATCTACTAGTTTCCTCTATCAAGTTGAATTATCACATAGCTTCTACTGAGTTTTAAAATTCTCATTCCCACCTCCTTTCACGCCTATATTGTAATCAGCCATCTGCTTAGTAAGTGATAACATCAAGGGCTCAATTTTCAAATTTAAGTGCTTAATTAGATTGCTAACCCACTGTGTAGTGCCCACTTTGAACTACTTCAGATTCTATGGAATACCTCAAGAAATAGCTTCTAGTGCAGTTGTTATTCAAGCCTTTAATTTGATGATCCAGATATGGAGTTGCTGTCTGTGTTCCTATTTGGAGAAAGAATAGTAGGCTATTAGTAGCTGGAGAATATTGTGGTACATATGGGCCTTGATCAATATAATATCGAAGTTTCAAAGATCACACAAAATGAACACATGAGTAGGTATACTTAGTGCCATTTTATGGTAATAGCATCTTGACACATTTTCACCAACTTTCAAACAATCTTTGTGGACAACACACCATTCTTGATGGACTTAGGAAAATATTTATTAAAATAACACTGTTATAAATGTATTTTATCAGAAATTCAAGAAAACAATAAACCCTGATAGCAATAAACATCAGCAGGGTATAATCAATTATAGCCTCAACTACTAGCAAAATTACCCCTGAAGTGAGAAAACTGTGATTCATTCTCTACCAAATATTTTCTCTCTTTGAGATGATTAACACTTTGCAGTAATAAATTTCAGGATACAAATTAAGTGTCATCCACCGCAATTTATCTAGCAACTATACTTCTCTAAAACCATATAAGAATAATTTAGTTTTTAAGAATTTTAAACGTTAAAAATAATTAAAATGTATCTACTGATTTGGTTTACATGTAATAAAATCATGAAAAAATTGAACAATGGATTTTTACTTAGACTAGTGAACTGTTTACAAAATATTTGCAAAACCCTTTGCCCTGCCTTGACTTTTATACTTTTTTTGTACTTTGTAAAAGGTAAAGTTTATTGGATTTAATTTTTGGTGAATTTGTTTACACTTAGAGATTTTGCCTAATAATAGAATGCAGCCATTGCCAAAACTTATTAAAACTTTTCTTAATCTGCTAGCTAATGCAGCAGACAGTATTGCAGTTAGATTCCCATGACTGCTTCTTTGATCTTGAGGTGATGGTAGGAGCAGTGAGGATAGTTGTATATGTTTATTAATTTCTATTATATTAAGTGGAAGAATGAGCCTTCTGAGACCACTTAGCTGAAGAAATTCTCAACTGAGATTGTTCAAGCGCTGCAGAGCCGCCATACTCTATGGATAAAGGGTCAGTGTTATTGGCCTTAGTTAATGGTAAGCTTGACATACATTACAGTAACTACTGGCTGAAGGTGTTGCTATAGACACAGACATCACATTTCTTTCTTTGCCTGATTAAGAAAAGCTGGGGGCATACAAACTTTATATCACTGGGTCTAGCATAGAAGGAAAAAATTATAAAAAAATATCACCTTCATGTGCTTTAAAGGGTGAATAGTATTATATATATATATATATATATATTATACATATATTCTCATTCATTGATTGATGAATGCTACAAATGTTATATGTATGTCAATCATATCATTTCACTCACTTTACATAGCAACTCTGAGGAACAAAAAATGTTACTGCTCTCAAGTTTTTTACTATTAAGACCAATTAGAAGTCGTGCAACAAATGCATTTGACTAACATATTTATATAAATCTTTCAAGAATATCATTTTTAAAAATTTAATTATCTTCCCCTTCCTCCTCTTCTCCTACCTCCTCTCTTTCCCTGCAAGGAAACCACAGGAAATCCCACAGAATCAACTAATTTGAACTCATAGGGTCTCACAGACACTTATTTGCCAACCAGAAATCTTGCATTGGAGTGATGTAGGCTCTCTCCAAGTATGTTACAAATGAGTGGCTTGGTGTTCTTGTAGGACTTTTTTTTAAAAAAATCATCATTTAAAAAGTAATGTTGCCTTCTATTTAAAAAGGGTATGCCAGAAATTTGAAATGTGGAATTGTTGGTAGTTTGACGCTTACATTAGGGGTTGGCCTTTGTAAGGAATGAAGGTAAGCTTTAGTAAGCTGAGCCTGGAACTCAGTTGACAACTAGTAAGGCAGCAGGGATCCCAGTTTGGATTTGCACAGAACTGAATTTGGTGTGCAAGAATGAACTCAGGAGACAATTTTCTTCTTTACCCTCAAGATCAGAAATCACCTAGTCACCACTTATATTTAAGCCTTATTAGACCCTAAAGTAAACTAAACTAAGAAAACCAGTTACATGGTACCACATTTCTAACATAAATGTGGAGTGGCTTATATAGCAGTAGAAAATTAGAGTATTAATATCTATTAGGTATCTCTACTGTATATAGTCTTTATTTTATTATGAGAATGCCTCTTTTCTGCAAGATGGCTGAACTAGTGTTTTAAAATTTTATGTATCAAGTGTATCACAGTGTAAGGAGAGGTTTACTGCCAATATTTATACATTTGTGAATATGCCTCAGTACTTTCTTGATCAACAACAAATTGCAAGAATTACATTTACTTTTCCCCTTAAGTCATCACATTTCATTAACCAGTATGCTCCCTCTGTTCTTCCTTTTATTGCCAATATAGTATGATTCAATAATATTAATCATTCTGGTCTAGCATATTTTTGTAGATATTTTGAGAAGTTACATTCACACGTTCAAGTATAATGCTATTAACTGCAACTTTGATTGCTGTTGCTGTAATTCATGATACATAGCTTAAGAACTACAAATAAATAGAGTTAAGTCTAAAAATGTCTTTTAATTTGTAACCAGAGCAAATTTTATATGTAAATTATTTCAAAAAATAAATATAAAGCTCCTGTATGACTTTTTTGAGTTATTGTTCTGTCATAAATGTACTTTGTAAAAAGTGAAAACATATTAGCTTAATTGAACATTGCGGTTAGAATCCTTCAGTGCACTTTATCTCAAACTCCAGCATCGTTTAAAGCAGAGGATGGATTTTTGTTGTTGTAGGGCTAGCTTATTCAAAGGTCCTGACTCTGAGTAGGAAGTAATTGAGATAATAGTATAGCATGGACTGACTAGTTTCACAATCTGGATAATGCTTGGAAAATAAAAAAAATACACATTTTCAGTATTTCCCAGCCTTAGTGTCATCATTATATTTTCTTCTGGTAAGCTATAGCATTTTGTTTTATCAATTTGTGTTTCACAAGTTGGAATTTCCTACATTTAAGCTGCACCCAGGGATGGTACACTTCAGTCATATGATCTATATTTTGCAGGCTAAAGGTCACCACATGATTTCAGAAAGATAAATTATTCAGAAAACAGTTTAGGCTCTCTGAGAATTTCCAGTTCCCCAATCTCCATTACTGACCTATGTCTTCTGACCTGCATTACTCAAAGCTTGAAACTAAGACGTAGCTTTAATTTTCTATGGGAACATTTTCATACTTAAAAAGGCATCTAGAATCTATAGAAGAATGTTATATAGTATCTTCAAGAAAGGACTTCACTGAGTTACATTCATTAAAAAATGGCAAAAACAGGTACAAGCAGAAAGGAGATTAAATATCATTAGATCCTGACATTATTTTTGTTTATTGGTTCAAAAATTTTCTTAGATAATATGATCTGGATTTGGTCATATCTTTCTAAGTATCATATAAATGAACAACTGTATTCAACTGGGAAGTACTAATAGGGTATCGGAGAGTATTCCTAAGATTATGGCAAGAGATAATTAGAATTAGAAATGTCTGGCAATGTGTCTAATTTTTTCCTTAAAATGAAGAGAATATCTGGCCTAGCTTTTGCCTTGGTTTTCTTATCTTTATTCCCCCTTCATTGGAATTCAGTACTCTTTGCCCACAACATGATTAACCAATGAAAGACAATCCCCCACTTATTTTTAACATAGTCTTAATCATTTGTTAATATTCAAGAATCCTTTGCCCTTTAAATGAGAGTAAAGTAACTGTAATGGTATTGTTTGTAAGGAACAAACAGTTGCTTTTTGATCCATTACAGTAAAGTCTACTGAATTCTCTCTTAAAAAGTCAGCTTTACCATCCAGAGGGCCATCGGAGGGGTGAGTTTGCTTCGGCCCGCGGCAGGGGCCCAGCGAGGAGAAGCTAGGTCTTTTCCCGACCCCATAGACTCCCAGGTCAGCCTGCTCTGCTGGCCCCACCCTGCTAGCGCCTCCGCCAGCCATCCCAGCTCCCATCCAGAGGGCCATCGGAGGGGTGAGTTTGCTTTGGGCCCACGGCAGGGGCCCGGTGAGGAGGAGCTAGGACTTTCCCTGACCCCATAGACTCCCAGGTCAGCCCGCTCTGCTGGCTCCACCCTGCTAGCGCCTCCGCCAGCCATCCCAGCTCCCATCCAGAGGGCCATCGGAGGGGTGAGTTTGCTTCGGGCCTGCAGCAGGGGCCCGGTGAGGAGGAGCTCAGACATTGCCCGACCCCATAGGTTCCCAGGCCAGCCTGCACTGCTGGCTCGACCCTGCTAGCGTCCCCACCAGCCATCCCAGCTTCCATCCAGAGGGCCATCGGAGGGGTGAGTTTGCTTTGGGCCTGCGGCAGGGGCCCTGCGAAGAGGAGCTTGGAATTTCCCCGACCCCATAGACTCCCAGGTCACCCTGCTCTGCTGGCTCCACCCTGCTAGCGCCCCCGCCAGCCATCCCAGCCTCCAGAAAGGGGCCCGGCGAGGAGGAGCTCGGACGTTCCCCGACCCCATAGACTCCCAGGTCAACCTGCAGTGCTGGTTCCACCCTGCTAAGCTCTCCCGCCTGCCATCCCAGCTTCCATTCAGGTACAAATTTCTGTATTACTCCCCTCCCACTGGGGCCATAAAATTTCCCAGCTCAGCTGCCTTGCACACTGGGCCTGCTCTGTAGGTGCATCCCGGAAAGAGGGAGTGCCTGTGCTTCAATAGCCTGCCTGAGGAAAGGTAGGCATTCTATCAGTGAACTCCCTGCCCAACAAGGGAACCTGACCTGCTACCAGAAGTTCCAATAGAGAGCATTTGAATGAAGAGATGGGCAGACGCCAAGGCAAGACCTCCTCCAACAATCTGAAAAACAACATGAAAACACCAGATCCCAACGACCCTACAACAGAAGGATTTGAACACTCTAACCCAGATGAAGTGGAAAAAAGTGCCATTATGAAAGCAATAGAGTCCCTTAAACAGGATATGAATAACTCCCTTAAGGAATTGGTCGAGAAGGATAACAAAAAGTGTGAAGAAATGAGTATAGAAAAGGATGAGAAATATAACAAAAAGTTTGAAGAAATAAGTAAATTCGTGAATGATACCCTGAGAAACTAAGAAAAAACAATCAAACAAGTAAAGGAAACAGTCCAAGAATTGAAAACTGAAATGGAGGAAATGAAGAAAACACAAAACGAGAACTGGCTGGATATGGAAAACCTAGGTAAACGAGCGGAGACTACAGAAGCAAGCATAACCAATAGAATACAAGAGATAGAAGAACGAATCTCAGATTCTGAAGATACCATAGAGAAAATAAATGCTCTGGTCAAAGAAAACGGCAAATCCAACAAATTCTCTTCACAAAACATTCAGGAAATCTGGGACACAATAAAAAAACCAAATCTTAGAATAATAGGGATTGAAGAAGGAGAAGAACTGCAGATCAAAGGCCCAGAAAATATATTTAACAAAATTATAGAAGAAAACTTTCCCAGTCTAAAGAACGATATTCCTATGAAGGTTTAAGAAGCATACAGAACGCCGAATAGACTGGATCAAAAAAAAAAGTCCCCTCGCCATATAATAATCAAAACACAAAACATCCAGATTAAAGAAAGAATATTAAGAGCTGCAAAGGAAAAAGGTCAAGTGACTTATAAAGGTAAACCTATCAGGCTTACACCAGACTTCTCTATGGAAACCATGAAAGCCAGAAGATCCTGGATAGAGGTACTGCAGAAACTAAGAGACCATGGATGCAAACCCAGACTACTATACCCAGTCAAGCTATTGTTCACTATCAACGGAGAAAACAAAATATTCCAGGATAAAAATAAATTTAAACAATTCGTAGCCACAAATCCATCCCTACAGAAAGTAATAGAAGGAAAATCGAAACCCAAGGAATCCAACATTGCCATCACTACCTACAATAACCCAGACATCTAGTGACCCTTCACAACCACAACTCAAAGAAGACAAACACACAAACTCTACTACACACACACACAAATAATAAACGGAATCAACAACCACTGGTCATTAATATCACTTAATATTAATGGACTCAACTCACCTATAAAAAAGGCACAGACTTAGAGACTGGATAAGAAAACAGGATCCAACATTCTGCTGTTTACAAGAAACACACCTCAACCACAGAGATAGACATCTACTCAGAGTAAAGGGTTGGGAAAAGGTTTTCCAAGCAAGCGGACCTAAGAAACAAGCTGGTGTGGCCATTCTAATATCTAACAAAATTGACTTCAAACTAAAATCAATCAGAAGAGATGGAGATGGACATTTCATACTCTTAACAGGAACAATTAATCAGGAGAAAGTCTCAATCCTGAATATCTATGCCCTTAATATAATAGCACCCACTCATGTAAAAGAAAAACTTTTAGAACTCAAGGCAGTCATCAAACCACACACACTAATAGTAGGAGACTTCAACACACCTCTCTCACCAATGGACAGATCAATCAAACAGAAACTCAACAGTGAAACAAGAGAATTGCTAGAGGTAATGAATCAAATGGACTTAACAGATATCTATAGAACATTCTACCCAAAAAGGAAAGAATATACCTTCTTCTCTGCAGCTCATGGAACCTTCTCGAAAATTGACCACATACTCGGTAACAAAGCAAACTTACACAGATACAAAAAAATATTAGTAATCACCTGTGTCTTGTCGGATCACCACGGAATAAAGTTAGAACTCAATAACAATTCGAATTCCAGAAAGCCTACAAATGTGTGGAAGTTGAACAGGCAACTACTGAATCATCCTTGGGTCAAGGAAGAAATAAAGAAAGAAATTAAAGTCTTCCTTGAATTTAATGAAAATAAAGACACAACATACTCAAACCTATGGGACACAATGAAAGCAGTTCTAAGAGGAAAGTTCATAGCACTAAGTGCCCAATTAAAGAAAACGGAGAAAGCACATATTGGAGACTTAACAGCACACCTAAAAGCTCTGGAAAAAAAAGAAGCAGACTCTCCCAGGAGGAGTAGAAGATTGGAAATAATCAAACTGAGGGCTGAAATCAACAAAATAGAAACACAGAAAACAATCCAAAAAATCAACGAAACAAAAAGTTGGTTCTTGGAGAAAATCAACAAGATTGACAAACCCCTAGCCAAACTAATCAAACGGCAGAGAGAGAACACTCAAATTAATAAGATCAGAAATGAAAAGGGGGACATAACAACAGACACAGTGGAAATTCAGAGAATCATTAGATCTTACTACGAGAGTTTATATGCCACAAAGTTGGAAAATGTACAAGAAATGGATTGGTTTTTAGATAAATGCCATTTACCAAAGTTAAATCAAGAGCAAGTAAACAAATCTAAATAGACCTGTTAGTCGCGAAGAATTAGAAGCTGTTATCCAAAACCTCCCCACCAAAAAAAGCCCGGGTCCAGATGGTTTCAATGGAGAATTCTACCAGAACTTCCAGGAAGAGCTAATACCTATACTCCTTAATGTATTTCACAATATAGAAACAGAAGAATCATTGCCAAACTCTTTTTATGATGCTACAGTTACCCTGATTCAAAAACCACACAAAGACACAACCAAGAAAGAGAACTGCAGACCAATCTCACTCATGAACATTGACACCAAAATACTCAATAAAATACTGACAAACCGAATCCAAGAATACATTAGAAAAATTATCCATTATGATCAAGTGGGCTTCATCCCAGAGATGCAGGGCTGGTTCAACATACGCAAATCTATCAATTAAATCCATCATATAAATAAATTGAAAGAAAAAAAATCATATGATCATTTCATTGGATGCTGAAAAAGCATTTGACAAAATTCAACACCCCTTTATGATAAAGGTGTTGGAGAGATTGGGTATACGAGGATCATACCTTAATATAATAAAAGCAATATACAGCAAGCCGACAGCTAACATCAAATTGAATGGAGAGAAACTCAAAGCCATTCCACTAAAATCAGGAACACGACAAGGCTGTCCACTCTCTCCATACCTCTTCAATATAGTGCTTGGAGTCCTAGCAATAGCAATAAGACAACATAAGGGGATCAAGGGGATTCAAATTGGAAAGGATGAAGTTAAACTTTCGTTATTTGCAGGCGATATGATAGTGTACATAAGCGACCCCAAAACTCTACCAAAGAACTCCTACAGCTGCTAAACACCTTTAGTAATGTGGCAGGATACAAGATCAACTCCAAAAAATCAGTTGCCCTCCTATACACAAAGTATAAAGAAGCAGAGAGGGAAATCAGAGAAACATCACCTTTCATGATAGCCACAAATAGCATAAAATATCTTGGGGTAACTCTAACCAAGGAAGTGAAAGACCTATTTGACAAGAACTTTAAGTCCTTGAATAAAGAAATTGAGGAAGATACCAGAAAATGGAAAGATCTCCCCTGTTCTTGGATTGGGAGAATCAACATAGTAAAAATGGCAATTCTACCAAAAGCAATCTATAGATTCAACGCAATTCCCATCAAAATTCCATCAAACTTTTTCACAGACCTTGAGAGATCAATAATCAAGTTTATATGGAAAAACAAAAAACCCAGGATAGCCAAAACAATCTTATACAATAAAGGAACTTCTGGAGGCATTACCATCCCTGACTTCAAACTCTATTACAGAGCATCAGTATTGAAAACAGCTTGGTATTGGCATAACAACAGAGAAGTCGACCTATGGAATCGAATAGAAGACCCGGGTCTTAACCCACAAACATATGAACACCTGATATTTGACAAGGGAGCTAAAGGCATACAATGGAAGAAGGAAAGCATCTATAACAAACGGTGCTGGCATAACTGAATGTCAACCTGTAGAAGAATGAAAATAGATCCATATCTATCACCATGTACAAAACTCAGGTCCAAATGGATTAAAGACATCAACATTAATCTGACCACTTTGAACCTGATAGAAGAGAAAGTGGGAAGTAGTCTACAAGATATAGGCACAGGAGACCACTTCCTAAGCAGAACCCCAGGAGCTCAGACAATAAGAGAAGCAATGAATAAATGGGACCTCCTGAAACTGAGAAGCTTCTGTAAAGCAAAGGATACTGTCAGTAAGACCAAAAGGCTACCTTTCGACTGGGAGAAGATCTTCACAATTCCCTCATCAGACAAAGGTCTGATCTCCAAAATATACAAAGAACTCAAGAAACTAGACACTAAAACTCTAATTAACCCAATTAAAAAATGGGGTACTGAACTGAACAGAGAATTCACAACAGATGAACTCCGAATGGCCAAAAGGTACTTAAGGTCATGCTCAACCTCCTTAGCGATCAGGGAAATGCAAATCAAAACAACTTTGAGATATCATCTTACACCTGTCAGAATAGCCAAACTCAAAAACACCAATGATAGCCTATGCTGGAGAGGTTGTGGAATGAGGGGAACACTCATTCATTGTTGGTGGGAATGCAAACTTGTGCAGCCACTGTGGAAATCAGTGTGGCGGTTTCTCAGGAAACTGGGAGTCAACCTCCCTCAGGACCCAGCAATTCTACTCTTGGGAATATACCCAAGAGATGCCCTATCATAACACAAAAGCATTTGTTCATCTATGTTCATAGTAGCACTATTTGTAATAGCCAGAACCTGGAAACTACCTAGGTGCCCCTCAATAGAAGAATGGTTAATAAAGGTGTGGAGCATATACACATTAGAGTTTTACTCAGCGGTAAAAAACAATGACATCTTGAATTTTGCATGCAAATGGATGGAAATAGAAAACGCCTTACTGAGTGAGGTAAGCCAGACCCAAAAAGAGGAATATGGTATGTATTCACTCATATGTGGATTCTAACCATAATTAAAGGTCTTTGAGCCTATTATTCATGATCCTAGAGAAGCTAAATAAGAAGGTGAACCTGTTGAAAATCATGTAGCTATCTGCCTGGAGATTGGAAATAGACAAGAGTCCCAGGTAACCTCGGGTGCATGGGGGGGTGGGAGGGTTGTTGGAAGGGGAGAGGGTTAGAGAGAAGGGAGTAGGGGAGGAATTGGGAAAGCTAGGTGGACTGGGATGGGGGGAGGGAGGAAGGATGGATATGAGATCAGGGAAGAATATATCTCAACTAAGGGAGTCATTTTAGGGTTTACAGGAGACTTGATTATAAATGGGATCCCAGGTCCAAGGAGAGATCCCCAGACTGTTCTCTAGACAGAGGAGAGGGTGCCTGAACCGGCCTTGGCCTATAACCATACTGATGAAGATTTTGCTTATCACCATAGATCCTTTATGTGACGATGGATGGCGATACAGATGGAGACCCACATTGGAGCACCGGACTGAGCCCCCCATGGTCCAAATGAGGGACAGAAAAAGGAAGAACATGAAAAAAACTCAGGACCGCGAGGGGTGCAATTACCCACTGATACAAGGGGACTGATCTAATGAGAGTTCACCAAGGCCAGTTGGACTGGGACTGAACGAGCATGTGATCCAACCAGATTTTCTGAATGTGGCTGGATCTCTGAATGTGGCTGGTCTGGAGCCTTTCTGAAAAGCCACTGACAATGACACCGGGACTTGTTTCCTCTGCATATACTGGATTTTTGGGATCCAGTTTGTTCAGATACTCACCTTTAGGGACCTGGAAGGAGTGGGGAGGAACTTGAACTTCCCACAGGGCTGGAAGCCCTGACTGCTCTTAGGGATGAAGAGGGAGGAGGAGGGGGAGGGGGGAGTGGGAGGGTGTTGGGAGGAGGGGCGGAAATGAAAACTTTCATAATTTAATAAACTTTGAAAAGAAAAAGTCAGCTTTGCTTTATTTTCACTCTTAACCCTTTCCTTTCCTTTTACTTTACTTTTTAACTCTTCTAAAATCAATTAAAACTAGAAGGTATCTGTTTAAATAGATGGCAGTCAATATTTTCCCACCAAGTATCAGGTCACCTATACCTAAAATTTTATTTCTCTACTTTAATTATTTCCTAGTTGTATTGTTTAATTTTTGCACTTAAATTCAGATCGTACAGCTATGTAATATACCTCAAACTTCCCTATCTGGATTGGTCTTGCATTTGTCATCATCAACCTCTTTTAATTCCTATGACTAAAACTTAGTATTGCTATTTATCTTGGTGTTTTTACTCAACATTTCTAAATCTTCTAGGTTTTTTAGATCATATATACCTAGAAGATTTATATACATATATACATATATATACATATATATATATATAAAGAAGTTCTCTGTAAATTATCCTTTTATTATAATTCTAATATTTATTTTATTGAATAAACTATTTTTCAATATCATTAATGACAATAATCTTGTCCATCTTTAACTAGTTATAACATCATAAGTAATTTTTAACCAATCTTCATAAAGATTGATAGTTAAATATTTCAGTAGACAGTGATCACATTAAAGAAGCTTCCCCCTTCTAATTTTCTTAAGACAGTTACCATTGACAATCAATTGCTGATAAACATCTAATTTACTGAAAACAATTACATCTCATATAAAATAAAAAAGTATTTTTTGATTTTTTTATCAGGATCCTTTTTAAGGTTGTTGTAACTTTCTGAAATTCTGGACTATTTATTAAGTCACATATCCATCTCATCTATTTAATTGAGATGTAAAAGTTCTATTATTTCAGCTTCTTTCCATGGTAACTAACCTGAGAAGATGTGGTCTGTAGTTCCAACATATTGCCCCCTCGTACCTATTATCCTTCTATTAGTTAATGCAAACTAGTTTTCGTATCTTAGACAGTTTCAAAAGTATAGTTATAGCTATGTCAGCTTTTAATGAAGTGCATTAGGTGGTGTATTCCTTGACAGAATTGATCCAAATGAATCTTTCTAATCTAGGTATATAATTCTAGCCACAGACTCAATTTTCCAAGTTTTCATATCCAATCTATATTAGTCAAGATTCTCTAGATATACAGAACTGACAGAATCAATGTGTTTTTATAAAAGAGGGTTTATGAAATTGTTTTTCAAGATTTTGACTGTTTAGCCAACAGTGGATATTAAATAATGGCCATCTGCATGCTGTCCAGGCTTATAACTTGGTAACAGCTCAATCCATAAATTTGGATTCCCCCAGAAACACCTGGAGAATTCCTTGAGAGTCTCTGTTATTCAGACCACACTGGAAGTCTAAAGACACTGGGCTCTTATATCAAAGGATGGTGGCTTAAATTATAGAGAAACATTCACTAACAAGCATCCAATGCAGAAAAGCAAGCTATACTTCTTTTCCCACCAACATGTTTACATCTTGTCTCCTAACAAAAGGTGCTGTCCACTGTGGGTGTAGGTTTTTAATCTTCAATTAGTCCTTCAAGAAGATCCTTACAGACTTTCCCAAAGGTATGCTCTTAGTTGATTCTAAGTTCAAGAAAGTTGAAAATTAAGATTAACTTCGACACTACTAAATCACAATTATATAAAAAGTTATGCTATAGCAATTATATAAATGTAGGGTTGACAAGTTCATTGGAAAAGAATGGCTTTGACACAGACACAGACTCTTACATATAGACTTAGAAAATGTATTGACAGAAACAACAAAATTATTTTACTTTAGAAATTTCTGGAAGGATGTGATATATAATACTACTATATTTTATTATGTCAATGTTAATAATTACTATCCAATGTCAGAAGCAGTTCTTTAAACTACAAAGAAAACTAAAGAACTTAAATTGACTTAATTTAGGGACTTAGGTTCAAGAAAATATATGCTCTCTGGTTGTGGTGTAAGACTGAATGAAAGTAACTGAATTGGCTGGGCAGTGGTGGCGCACTTCTTTAATCCCAGCACCCGGGAGGCAGAGTCAGGCGGATCTCTGTGAGTTCGAGGTCAGCCTGGTGTACAAGAGCTGGTTTCAGGACAGGCCCCAAACCTACAGAGAAACTCTGTCTTGAAAAATGTAGTTGAATTTGATATTACAAAAATATTTTTCAGTGAATCGGTAGAATAGAAATTTAATACTGACAGAGTATTTTTCTCTTGTCTAAAATTTTATGAGCCTTGCTTCTGTTTTTGCATTTCTTTCATCATTTTGTTCTTCTAAACTCAGACTGAAATTATCCATTGCACTCTTCTTGCAGCATTCTTGGGTTTCTTTAACTGACAATTCAAAACTCATGTTCCCAACCAGTTCCAATTTCCTTTGGAAGTTATCCAAAGGAAATGTTTATCACAGAAACAAAGTCATCAATACCAATTTTCCCTCTTAGCTGTCCTGCTTATTGCCATGACCATATACCTGATGAGAATTAATTTAGGAAGGATGGATTTATTTGAGGCCACAGTTTGAGTATCATAGCAAGGAAGGAAAGACAGAAGTAATGAGTCACAGCTGTGATAGATAGGATTTTATAACACCTGGATGGATCAGGATGAAGAAAACTACATGACTTTGCTCACTTTCTATTTTTCCCTTTTATATTCAGCATGCGTATGGTATGGTATCATCTATATTCAAGGTTACCATTCTTCAATAGTCACTTATTTCTTTTAAAGCTCTTACAGACATGACCAGAAGTGTCCTTCCAATATAATTATAAATTTAAGCACATTAATGATGAAGGAATGTCATTCATATAACCTACTGGGTAGATTTAGTGTTGCCCATTTGTGTGTGTATTTGTGGATAATATTGGGGTTAGATAGTGTTAGAAAATTATGCAGAAGAGGAGATGGAAAGATTGTGAGAGGCAAAGGACAATGATACCTGCTAGGATATAATGTTTTCTTGATGTGATAGAGAATCTAAACCTATGAAATCTCAAATACGTATTGTCTAAACAAGATCTGTATGACAACTCATTTGATGTTACAGTTTGTACTGGGGGATTTAACAAGTCTTCACTAGATGAAAAGCTACAGGCAATTTATAGCTTCTAAGAGAGAGAGAATCAGTATTCTCTATCACAAATATTAAGAATAGAATAAAATGAGAAAACACAGAAGCAAAGGAAAAAAATAATAAAACCCTAACCAGAAAAGCAAAATATTAGAGAAGCTGCTTTACAAGATTTTCTTTTTTAGTATAAGAGGTTAACAGTTAGAAGGAATGGTGAGTTGATATTGGAGGCTTGCATTTCATCTCATTAAACTAGCTAGTCTCAATCCAGAGTCTGTTATTTAACAATAGATCAGTCACTATAGTATCCTCCCTTCTTTACATACCAGAAAGTACTTTTGATCATCATCAGCTTTGTAGTCTTTAAGTTCACAGGTTCTCATTCGCTCCAGAGACTTCCTAGGTTTTACATCTTGGGGTAGCTAATGTCCAAGTCAAGGAGTTTCTCCCAACTGTGCTGGGGTACAGTTGAGGCAGATGGAACATAACATTGGGATATGAATCTCCACAGGATTCATTTCAATGTTTAATGATCTGGCTATCTTAACACCATCTAAGAAGAGGTTCTTGGGAGTGTTTCCTGGACCAGATACCTACACTTTATATTTCTATTGGTGATCCCTGGAATCTGGTGTTGTCATGTTGCCTTTCAGGTTGTTGGAGGAATTCTTGCATTGACACTTGCCCATCTCTTCCTTCAAATGCAGCCAGGAGAGTCTTGGCTTCTTGATCCAATCAATGCTGTGACTGACTCTGGGTGGATCTCCTCAGTGCAGGAGCAGGAACTTGATGCGGGAGAATTGTCTGTATTCTGTCAATCATATTTTAATAAAACGCTGATTGGCCAGGCAGGCAGTATAGGCGGGAAAACCAGACAGGGAGTAGAGGTGATGCAATGAGAACAGGAGAATTCTGGGAAGCAGAGAGGTTCCTCTGCCATTCCTGTGCAGACCACTGAAGAGGCAGCCTGTAACCTGCCCAGCTGAGAAAGGTATGGAGCCATGTGCTAACATAGATAATGATAATGGATTAATATAAGTTACAAGGACTAATAATAAGCCTGACCTATTGGGCCAATCAGTTTATAATCTTATGGAGTCCTGTGTGTGATTTTCCTTGGGGTATGCCGGCTCTGGGGTACCGGGTGGAACAGAAACCCCAACAAGCCGGCCCCTCATGTTACAGATGGCGCCCACGTGGATAACTGAATCCACAGAAAGCTTGGAAAAGAATAGAGTAAAGCATGTTTTCTTTGTATGGTAGCAGCAATTTCTCAGGTCTGCTCTGCTTGCTAGAGGCAAGCAAGGCTCTCAGCTAAGAGAGGCTTCCTGACTCAGCTTTAGCTGCAAAACCCTGCAGCTCATTAAGAGGTCCTGCCATGAAACACTTAAACGGTGTTGGTGAAAAGCTGAATGCATGCTTTTCGGTTTTCAGCCGTAGCAGGAAAAAAAAGCTGTGCTATTTTAAAATGCCGGCCGTCCTGCCAGGGCAAATTCTGACTCTTTCAGGCAGGCGGTCCGACTGAGTGTGGTCTCAGTTTGCTTGTTGGCAAGGACCTTGAAAAGCCATAGAGTTGTGACAGTGAACACAGCTCTGGCTGGTACCTCAGCCACAAGGCTGGAAAGGTAAAGAATGAGCTGGATCTAGCCGTCAAAGCCACGGCTTTAAAGGAGAGAATTAATCTCCTTAAAGACTCATGTAATCAAAAGAGAGAGAGATACAGTAAAGAGAGGTTCAAAGATGAAGAAAACCTCTAAAGAGTTTACAGTGTGTAAATATACAGTGTGTAATATTTTTTAAAAATATATGCAGGCTAAAGATTAAAGTCATTAAAAATAAAAAAGAAAGAAAGGGAGAAATAGGGTGTGGTGGTACACACCTTTAATCCCAACGCCTGGGAGGCAGAGGTACGTTGACCTCTGAGACTTTAAGGGGCAGAGGTAGTTGACCTCTGAGACTTTAAGGGGCAGAGGTAGTTGACCTCTGTGACTTCAAGGTGTGGTAGTACACACCTTTAATCCCAATGCCTGGGAGGCAGAGACAGACAGATCTCTGAGTTCAAGGTGTGGTAGCACACACCTTTAATCCTAGCACTGGGGAGGCAGAGACAGAAGGATCTCTGTGAGATCAAGGTGTGGTAGTACACACCTTTAATCCCAGCACTTGGGAGGCAGAGACAAGTGGATCTCTGTGAGTTCAAGGACAACCTGGTATACAGAGTTATTCCAGGACAAAGATATATACAGAGAACCTGTCTCAAAAAGCCAAAAGTAAAAGTAAAAATAAAAGAAATAGAGGTTAAAGTAAAGCTGCATAAAGATGGAAAATACGTAGAGAATCTTGATACTGTATGCTATTATGCTCTCTTTGAATTGTTTGAATGCTGAGGAAGGAACAACAGTTGCTAAAGGACTGTTGTTTATAAATACTGCTGAACTAACCCAAGATAGGTATTTTGAAAATACCTTGGCTTCAAAACTAAAGTCAAAATGTTTGTTACTTTGGAGAAGAGATTTTGGTTTTGTTTCCACAGAAAATGAGAGGTTGTGGATTCATTCTGAGTTAAAAAAAATCCAGTATGATCAAGGAAGGCCACCTAAGAAATCTCTAACAGAAACAGATGGCCCAGATGTCTAAATTCTGCATCCAGAACAGATTCAAGACTGTCGCCTGAGATGATCGAGACTCACAGGATACTCCAGTCAGGACTTGATTATAACTCTAAATTTTCTTTAGGTCCCCATAAGATCATCAGCGCCCCTAACCAGCAGGAAGTAGCCTGAAATACTACGCCCACATTCCCAACAAATGGACTATGGGTACTTTCCTTTGTTTTTTAAAAAAAAGAGGGAAATGATGTGGGAGAATTGTCTGTATTCTGTCAATCATATTTTAATAAAATGCTGATTGGCCAGGCAGGCAGTATAGGCGGGAAAACCAGACAGGGAGTAGAGGTGATGCAATGAGAACAGGAGAATTCTGGGAAGCAGAGAGGTTCCTCTGCCATTCCTGTGCAGACCACTGAAGAGGCAGCCTGTAACCTGCCCAGCTGAGAAAGGTGTGGAGCCATGTGCTAACATAGATAAGGATAATGGGGTAACATAAGTTATAAGAGTTAACAAGAAGCCTGACCTAATGGGCCAATCAGTTTATAATCTTATGGAATCCTATGTGTGATTTTCCTTGGGGTATGCCGGCTCTGGGGTACCGGGTGGAACAGAAACCCCAACAAGCCGGCCCCTCATGTTACAGGAACTGTTCCCATCTGGGTGGACAGCCTCAGTGCAGGGGTAGGCACTATTCCTGGGCCAAGTACCTTGCAGACAATAGGGCAGGCTTGGGATTCGTGGGCAGGGATGTGTGAAACAAAGAAGCCCCTGCAGCAGGAGCTGAAGGGGCCCAGTGCTCCTTTTCTGGACTTTCTCCCCACTCACGGGTCAGAATGGTTGTCCTCAGCACAGGGACAGGACTCTTGGAGGTCCAGACAAAAGGGCAAACTTGGGGAGGAGGGGAGAGTTGTGTGGAGCCAAGAAGCCCCTGCAGATGGAGCTGGAGGTGCCTTGCACTCCCCTCTGGCCGGGGGTGTACACTCACCCCTCTGGGTGGGTAGCCTCAGTGCAGGGGCAGGAACTGTTCCTGGGCTAAGGACCTTACAGACAATAGGGCAGATTTGGGGGGGTGGATGTGTGGAATAAAGAAGCCCCTGCAGCAGGAGCTGAAGGGGCCTAGTGCTCCTTTCCTGGATGTTTCACCTCATCCCGGGATGGCATCCACTCACTGGTCTGAAAGTTTGTCCTCAGCACAGGGGCAAGACTCTTGGAAGTCCAAGGACCCCGCTGACCAAAGGGCGAACTTGGACGGGGGGGGGGGGGGGGGAGTTGTGCTTAGCCAAGAAGCCCCTGAAGCTGGAGCTGGAGGTGCCTTGCACTCTACTCCAGCCGGGCCGTGCACACCCAACCCTCTGGGTGGGTAGCCTCAGTGCAGGAGCAGGAACTGTTCCTGGGCCCTATTATGAGAGTCTTAACCCTTTATAGAAGACACACTGAAAGTGTGATATTTACATAAGAAGGAGAAAATGCTGACTCATGCACCAGGGAAAGATCTTGGTCCTACTACCAGGGGCTACTCAGATAGACTAAGATAGATACCTGTCTCCCACACTCAGAGGGTCTAGTTTGATCACATGGAGACTCAACAGCTGTAGGTCTAGATTTCATGAGTTCCCACAAGCTTGGTTCATCTGTGGGAGGCATTGCCCTATGGTAGGAGAGGAGGGAGGTGGGCTGGCAAGGAGGCAATAAGGGATGGGAGGAGAGGTAAGAGGGTTAACTGTGGTTGAAATGTAAAATGAAATTAAAAAAAACAAAATTAAGAAAAGAAGTAGAAAGCAGGGAAGATAGGAAGGGTTACAAATAATGATGTACTTATAGATACCAGCTACTACAGGGTACACTTGACATCACATAGCAGTATGCAAAGTATGTTATTTTGGGAAATGATATGGGTCAGTATGATAGCCAATGTGAGAATAAATTTTTTTCTTAACTTTGTCATAACAAAACAGTTCATATAAAATGATAGACTTCCTTTAGTATTGCCAATGGAATATATACAGGAAGCTGTAAGAATATCTTCGTAACCATTTAATAGGCAGATATTTTCATGTAGGATTGTAGAATTAATTGTTAAGAAGAAATTGACAACATGGACTATGAAATCTCTTAGAATTATTATCTAACCCAAGATACTGTTACAAACTTCAAATGATGTTGCACAAAAGGAGCATCAGAAGTCAGAAAACGGCATATACAACAGCTAAAGTATCCATACAAAAGAAAGGAAGGAAATAAAAGCATAGCAATAAGAGAGTACAAGATACAAAAAGAAAGCAAGGAAGGAAGAAAAGGAAAAAGCCTCTTTCACAAGGCAAGCCAGGCAAATCTGACTTAAAAACAGACTGGCTGTCCTTCCTAACCAACAGAGAACTGTTTTGTCTCTTTCTACATTTCAAGTGCTGTCTTAAATTATGTTCCGGTGACAAATCTAGGATCTGGGACCCTCCCTGACAGGGAGATAGCTGAATAAGGCAGTTGCTGATGGGGAAGCATTTCTGGACATGCTGAGGTGTTCATATATGAATAGGCCAAGCATTTGGAAGCCAGAGGATCATTAGCTCCACTGTTTTGGGGATGATAATCTAGATAACTGGAGGAAACTGAAAGCTCCCAAACAAAATTAAACAATTACCTTCACTTCTATGACTTAGTCTCTCTCTGTCTTGTGGTTTTTCCAATAGAAACCTTTCAAACTGGTGATTGGGTGCCATCCCGGGGCAGGGCACAACAGCCGGGAAAGGAGCACTGGGCCCCTTCAGCTCCTGCTGCAGGGGCTTCTTTGTTCCACACATCCCTGCCCACGAATCCCAAGCCTGCCCTATTGTCTGTAAGGTACTTGGCCCAGGAATAGTGCCTACCCCTGCACTGAGGCTATCCACCCAGATGGGAACAGTTCCTGCTCCTGCACTGAGGAGATCTACCCAGAGTCAGTCACAGCATAGATTGGACCAAGACACCAAGACTCTCCTGGCTAAATTTGAAGGAAGAGATGGACAGGCATCAATGCAAGAATTCCTCCAACAACCTGAAAGGCAACATGACAACACCAGATTCCAGGGATCACGCAATAGGAAGACTTAAACACCCTATTCCAGAAGAAGTAGAAGAAATCGACTTTAAACGTTATGCTATAAAAATGATAGAGGACCTTAAACAGTATGTGAAAAACTGCTGTAAAGAAGTAAAGAAGACAAACAAAAAGGTAGAAGAAATGAATAAATCTCTCAAAGATACCCAAGAAAACCATGATAAAGCAATCAAAAGGTAGTAGAAACAGTACAAGACTTGAAAAATGAAATGGAGGTAATGAAGAAAACACAAACCAAGAGAAGGCTGGATATGGAAAATCTGGGTAATCAATCAGGAACTACAGAGACAAGCATAACCAACAGAATACCAGAGATAGAAGAAAGAATCTCAGACACTGAAGATACTATAGAGGAAATAAACTCATTGATTAAAGAAAATAACAAATCCAACAAATTCTTAACACAAAACATACAGGAAATCTGGGACACTGTGAAAAGACCAAACCTAAGAATAATAGATAATAAAGATAGAAGAAGGAGAAGAATTGCAGCTCAAAAGCACAGAAAATATATTCAACAAAATTATAGAAGAAAACTTTCCCAACCTAAAGAAGGATATTCCTATGAAAGTACAAGAAACATACAGAACACTGAATAGACTGGATCAAAAAAAAAAATCACCTTGCCATGAAATAATCAAAACACAAAACATACAGAATAAAGAACGAATATTAAGAGCTGTAAGGGAAAAAGGTCAAGTAACATATAAAGGAAAACCTATCAGAATTACACCTGACTTCTCAATGGAAACCATGGAAGCCAGAAAGTATTGAATAGATGTGCTGCAGACACTAAGAGACCATGGATGTAAGCCCAGACTACTATATTTAGCAAAGCTCGCATTCACCATCAATGGAGAATACAAGATATTCCAAGATAAAAACAGATTTAAACAATACTTAGCCACAAACCAAGCCTTACAGAAAATACTAGTAGGAAAACCATAAACCAAGGAAGCCAACAACACCCATAATAACACAAGCATCTAACAACCCTCCACCAGCACAACTTAAAGAAGGGAAACACACAAACATTATCACCAGGAAAAATAACCGGAGTGAGCAACCACTGGTCATTAATATCACTTAATATCAATGGACTCAATTCACCTATAAAAAGGCACAGGTTAAGAGAATGGATATGGGAACAGGATCCAACATTCTGTTGCTTACAAGAAACGCACTGTAAACTGAAAAACAGATACTACCTCAGAGTAAAGGGTTGGGAAAAGGCTTTCCAATCAAATGGTCCAAAGAAGCAAGTGGGTGTGGCTATACTAATATCTAAGATAATTGACTTCAAACTAAAATCAATCAGAAGAGATGGAGAAGGACACTTTATATACATAACAGGAACAATTCATCAGGAGGAAGTCTCAATCCTGAATATCTATGCCCCTAATATAAAGGCACCCACTTATGTAAAAGAAACATTACTATAACTCAAAGCATGCTTCAAACCCCACACTCTAATAGTAGGAGATTTCAGCCCTCTGCTCTCACCAATGGACAGGTCAACCAGACAGAAACTTAACATAGAAGTAAGAGATCTAACAGATGTAATGTACCAAATGGCCTTAACAGATATCTATGGAACATTCCACCTAGATGTAAAAGAATATACCTTCTTCTCAGCATCTCATAGATCTCAAAAATCACATAATTGGTAACAAAGCAAAGATCCATAGATACAAAGAAATTGTAGTAACCACCTGTGTACTTTCAGATCACCATGGAATAAAGTTAGAATTCAACAATTTTACCCCCCAAAAGCTTACAAACTCATGGAAACTGAACAGTCAACTACTGAATCACCCTGGGTCAAGGATGAAATAAAGAAAGAAGTTAAAGTCTTCCTTGAATTTAATGAAAATAAAGACCAACATACTCAAATCTATGGGACATTATGAAAGCAGTGCTAAGAGGAAAGTTTACAGCACTAAGTGCCCACATAAAGAAAACGGAGAAAGCACACATTAGAGACTTAACAGCACACCTGAAAGCTCTTTCAAAAAAGAAGCAGATTCACCCAGTAGGAGTAGAAAACTGGAAATAATCAAACTGAAAGATAGAGATATGAGGATGTAGTAGATTTTTATTTCAAACTATCTGTGAAAAGTGATGAAAAAGTGAGTACAAGATAGAGTCAGTAAAGATGAAAGAATACTAAAAGCTATTAGAGTTGAAATAATTTTTTATATAAAGAAACCAGCAAGAGTGTCCTAGAAATAGAGTTTTAAAATGTGTTCAATAACTTATGCTTTTCTGGAAGAAAATAAACTATTATACTCAGCAATGATATCAATCATTTTTTAATATTTTTGTCATATGAATTGAATTATATAATCATATTTGTGTAGAAAAAGTATATTTTTACACATAGTATATGAAATTACAGCACTAAAATTTTAAGACAACAATGAAATTTTCTATTCATATGACTATATATCATAATATTATCCACCCCTTTGTTATTCATTGTTCTACTTCTGCAATTATCAACATATAACTAATCCATTCTTAATTGTACAATACAGTCATTTTACCTTAACACACCTGGCCTTATATCCAAAGGACTCTATACTCCTACTGTTAAGAGTCTTAATTATCTGTGATTATTGATGCTCTATTCACAATAGATGGGCATATGTGTCTTCCTGTGATTCAAGTTAAGGTAAATTTTGTGCATGATATTAAGTGAAGTCAGGATTTAAAATAGAGATATCTAATCATTGTAATTTTGTTTAAAAGACCATCACTTGTTCCAACAAAGCACATTGACAACTTCACTAAATACCTAGTGATCATACACTTATGGATCACATTTGAGACAGTCTTGAAAATTCAGTTGAGATATTTTCTGTTCCATTTGGAAAACAGTAACTTTATAGCAAATACCTAAGTCATCAGAACATGTCCTCCAATTTTGTTCTTTATAAAAATCAATGTTTTGGGAAAAGATGAATATCATCTCTCTGCTGGTGAGCATGAAAGCAGGTATGCTGACTATGGAAATCAGGATGGAAAATTTTCAACAAATTCAACATAAAGTTATACTATGACTAATGTAGACCATTTCTGGACCTGTACCCAAAGGACTTTACTACAGCTATATGGCACATTTATGTTTATTATTGCTCTCTTCCCAATAGTTAGGGAATGGAGTGAGCCTAGAAACTGGTCAATGAATAATAAAATAAGGTACATATAGAGAATGGAATTATATTGAACACTATAGAAAAGTAAATTTATTTGTATTTATTATGTCTTGTTGTAGCTCTTAAGAGAGGTGTACTGAACTTTCCACTTACCACTGCATTTTTTAAAATTTGGCCTCTCAATCTTTAAGAAATTTTTAAGTGTACTTTTGAGTTATATTTTGTGATACATAGTTAGTATGCTATGCCTTCTTACTCAAATTATAATTTAGTAATTAGATAGTTGCATTATTCTTTATCTCTGCTAGTATTCCTTCATAGAATTTTGCTGTGTTCTTGTTTTGATGTTAGTGTAGTCAGTTGAAGTGATATTTTGTTTGTGTTTTAACAAATGAAGCTTGCCTGAAGATCAGAGTGCAGAGCAAAGCCACTAGTGGCTGGGGAGTGGTGGCACACAACTTTAATCCCAGGACTCTCTGTTAGTTCAACGCCACCCTGGGCTATACAAGATTAAAGCTGTCTAAAAGAGAAAAAGAGTTGACACAAAGGTGATTCCAATACTTGGAATCCCACATCTTTAATCCCAGCACTAGGGAGGTGGAGGAATGAGTGATATGGCTGAGCAGAGAGAGGAATATAAGACAAGAGGAAACAGGAGCTTATTGCCTTCTAAGGTTTGGTGGAGACAATTGCAGATCACCCCTGCAGTCTAAGCATGAAGTCTGAGGAGACAGTCTGAGGACAGGACCACTCCTGCTGTCTGAGCATTGGTAGAAGTAAAAGGTCTCTCTAGTGACTGGCCACACTGCTTCTCTGATCCTTCAGCTTTCACTGTCTAATATCTGACTCCATGTTTTATTTACTAAGACCAATTAGAATTTGCGTTACAGTTACTCTTTTGTTATTTTGGGTAATAGTCTAATATTAGTTTATTTCCCCAATATTGATTTGTCTCTTTAGATTTAATTTGCACTTTGTGAATATGAAAGAAAAGAATCTTTTTCAAAATTTCTGATAAACATTAATTTCTGTGTTTAGACAATTCAGAATTAACACAATTATCAATATAATTGAGTTTAAATATACCAGAGGTAATATGTTTCTATATGTCACCATCTTGGTTTATAATCATTTTACATACAAATCTCTTATCTTAATTTAATATATTTGAGATGTTTCACTCATGACTTCATTATGTATATTTGATTCAGTGCTAATATTTTATTATTATCCTTTCATTTTTGTTTGCTGCTATGATTTGTTTTTAAGAAAAGAAGAATTTTTCATGTAGAATTTTTCACATTAAAAATTTTGCTGAGTGAATACCTGTATTGGACTTAAATGTGTTCTCTGTGGGTTTTTCAAACCAAGAGGCTTGATTTCATGACTATTGAGCTTTACACCAATACTTCTATGTACGTTCATTGTGTACAAGTCTTCTCTACTATGGCATAAAACCTATATTCTTCATTTAGTTCAGTTTTTTCTTTTACTTAATGCTACGGTCCCTTAAGAGGGTCAATATCAATCCAGTACAAGTATTAGAATTCTATATATGATATGCTGCATGTTCTTTTATGTTTAAGTTTATATTGCTGAGGTTTTTCTAGGATAATTTAGAGATATCTTATTCAGTCGTTGCATGATAAGTCTTCTCTGTTATACTTCATCTTATTAAAAAATCTAATTAGTAGGTTCTCAGGTTCTCAGTATGTGTGTGTGTGTGTGTATATGTGTATATATATATATATATATATATATATATATATATATATATATATATATACTTTCAGCTTAGTACTTTTGAGAAATGAGTGGGTCTCTGACTTTTGTGCCTTCTCTTGGGAATCTTTTATTTTTCTGTTGGCTTGGCTTGAGATGATGTTTTTTGTTTGTCTTATTATATTTTATTTTGTTACATTTTGTTATTAACTCCTCGAAGTCTGTTCTTCTCTAATGAGAGGCAGAAAAAGACTGCATATGGATGGGAGAGTACATGGGTAAGAACTGGGACACGTAGAGAGAAGGGAAATATTATTCAGATTATTTTGTATGAGAAGACTCTGTTTAATTAACAGGAAAATAATAAGAATAAAAATCTGATCTTTCTACCTTGTATATCACTAATTTTACTTTATTGTTTATTTCTCTGCAAAATAAAACAAACTTTATTTTACTAATCCTATTTTAGTGGATATTTAATATGATTTGTGACATTGCACTACTGTAAATTTATCAAAATCTATATGAACATATATCTTGATGTAAATTTCAAGCAAGCTTTTAGGCATGTGATACTAGATCAAGGAAACTGACTACACAAGCAGTACCTAGGAATGTGTCTTCGTATATACTTATCAAACCTATATGAGAATATTTCCTATGCAAGCACTGTATAATATCTTTTTGATTTTTTTACATTCCTAATAGTGATATTCACCAATGAAACAAAAGCATCATGTTTTGTATATTACGTGACTATTGCTTCTCACTTCAGACACTTTCTTCATATTATTTTGGACTCTTTCTGTATATATTTTCCTGATAATTACCCATATTTTTCTGATGCACATCTTTTTATTAGCTTATTAATTTTATTATATTATTTTTTCTGGTGATTATTTCATACTTTTTGGTTGTTGTTGTTGAAGGAGGCCACTTGTTCATTCTAACCTCCTTGAACAAAAATAATTATATAGAAACTGTACTAATCAAATCACTGCTTGGGCCATTAGCTGTAGCTTCTTATTGGCAAACTCTTACATATTAATTTAACCCACCTCCATTAATCTGTGTATTGCCACATGGCAGTGGCTTACTGGGTAAAGTTTCAGCATCTGTGTCCAGTGGGGCTACATGGCTTCTCTCTGACTCTGCCTCCTTTCTCCCATCATTCAGTTTTGTTTTCCATGCCTACCTAAGTTTTATACTATCAAAAGGCCAAGGCATTTTCTTTATTCACCAGTGGTAGTCACAGCATACAAAAGGGAATCCCACATCACCTCCCTTTTCTGCTTAAATGAAAAGGAAGGTTTTGACATTAACATAGTAAAATTGCATATAACAAAACATGTATGAAGCAAGAATTACAGTTACAGTATTTATATCCACTTTATCTTTTATCATAACTAAGGAAATCTATAACTATAACTGTAAATTCTTAAACTCCATCAGAGACTCCAGAAGAATATAATATTACCTAAGTAAACAGGAAGTGAGTTGTAAGAAAGTTCCAAAATTATAGAATTGACAGAGACATCTCACTGCCTGGACGGTCACCCAAAATTTTTCTGTATCATTGGCGCATCTAATCCTCAGCCCACAGGCCCATAGTATCCATCAGACTTTTCCATGAAGCAGGAAATTTGAAAGACAGTTCCACCTATATTGGCAATTTGTCCATCACATTTTCCATTGTTTTGCAGAATGTCTAGCAGAATCTTTCATGAAGCAGGAACCCCAAAGGATCATCTCATCTTTAGGCAAGTTCAGCAGTCATTTCTCTGTGGGTCTTGCTTTTCCAGTTTATCAAGCAGTTCAGGCAAGAGCAGTTTCTTGCCAAAATGACTAACAAACTCCATAAGGAGCCTCTTCAATACCCATCATCCTCTTGAAGTAATTGGTACTGCCAGGAGCAGATGTGTCTCACTGTCATGAAAAGTCCTAAGTTCTAAAACATTTTAAATGCCTTATTCTGTAGTCTTTGAAAGGTGTGAAGACTACCTATCTAACTGAAATACATCTCTGTACATCTAGAAAATCTAACTAACATGACTACAAGCTTGACTATCATAGATGACTCTCTATTAACCTATATTTCTTAATTATGCATTACATTTTTAAATGAACTACACAAACAGAATACCTTAATCAAGAACAGAAATATACATATACACAGTATAACAAATTTGTATCAATAAACTTGTATCAATAATCCAAGATGCATACAAATACAAACCTCTATAGCATATTCCCCCTTAAATGTAGAGAAACATTTATAAACAATGTTTGAAAAATTTGCGTTTAGTTCTCTAACCTACTTCCTGGGGGCATTGTTAATCAAGTCTTTCATGGTGTCTCTTCTGTGCTAGGTTCATCCCAGTCAGCAGTTGGACATAAAATTTTTGGGGGGAATGTTCACGGCAACCTTTCAGGGGATCTTGGTCCATCAATCTGTATTAGTCTGGAAGCAATCCAAAGGTTCTCATCCGCTGTAGAACAAAAGAATAACCTCTTTTTTAAAGCAACAATCCTTAGACCTAAATTTTGAAGACATAACACCTTTAGCACATATATGGTGATTTAGCTTAGCAGCCCATACAATGACATGTTTCTCTGTACATAGCTCGTTCACAGTCAAAAAAATTCAAAGAAAAATCAATAATATATATAATCCAGACTCTCTGTGAGTTTTTCATCTTTACATAGCGTATTATATTTTTTCCTCCTTTTAATCTCTGACTGACTGGACTCTGTCTCTTTAAAGACATTGCTTTATTTTTTAATGATTTATTTCTTTTTCTAACTCTCTATACTCTTTTTCTTCTCTCTACCAAGCCTACGAACATTTTTTTAAACACTGTGTCTCATTTGGAGTCTTTTATGTCTGAATCTGTCTAATCGTGCATCTGTAATTCTTTTATGTCCAAGAGTGGACCTTAAAATGCTAAAAGATTCTTATGAACTTATGCTATGTCATTACTAGGTCAAATATGACACTTCCTGCTTGCTTTGCCCAGTCTGACATGGCAGAGGATGTCCATTCACTGTCTCTGAGTCATTCACATTGCCCCAGTTCCAAGTATCCAATGGGTCTATGTAGAACAATTAAGCAAGTTTTAACACTCTGTTCACAAACCCCATTTAAATGCTCAGTAGCTGGGCCTCCAGAAAGAATCAGAGATTGCACTGGCAGCACAGCCCAAAAAGCCTGCATTTCAAAGGGGCATGGCTTTTTCTGCTACTGCTGAATCAGGAAAACCTCTCTTAAAGGAGTCATGCCTCTGCTTGCTTCTACCAAACAGAGCCCACCCAAGATAATGCTGCTACTAAACCATGCTTAACTCTGTTCTTTTGTGTCTAGGATTCCTCTTTATGCTTTTTCAGGCTTTATGTAAATTTAGTTAACCACGTTGGCATGCCAATTTGTTGGAAGAGGCCACTTGTTTGTCCCAGCCACCCAGAACCAAAATAATCACACAGAAACTAGAGTAAATAAATCACTGCTTGGCCCATTAGCTGTAGCTTCTTATTGACTAAGTGTTACATCTCAATTTAACCTAATTCTAGTACTCTGTATGTTGCCATGTGGCTGTGGCTTACTGGGTAAAGTCTGGTGTCTGTCTCTGGCGGGGCTCCTTGGCTTCTTTCTGACTCTGCCTCCCTTCTCCCATCATTCAGTTTAGTTTTCCACACCTAGCTAAGTTCTGCCCTATCAACAGGCCCAGGCAGTTTCTTTATTCACCAATGGTATTCTCAGCATACAGAGGTGACTCCCATGTCATGTTGTAGTTTTCATTGTATTAATCTGAAGAGGAAATTCTTGTTCAATTTCTTTAGTTTCATGTAATTTCCTAAGTTGTCTTATGTGTTTGTTCTTACAGATGAAGTTTAGAATCATATTGACCATTTTATAAATAATTAAATGCTTTACTCTGTTGGTGAAAAGAGCACATTGTCCCAAATTTATATTATTCCAGTGAGCATAAACATACTATAATATTGAATCTTTTTTATTCAATTGTTTCTTTCAAAAAATTTAGGAGCAGGAGGTTAATGTCCACAGTTTGTATTAAAATAAATGAGATGAGGCTTGACTAGGGATTGTTTGTCAGTGAATTTGGTTTGAATATTTTTAAAAAGCTGTGGGAGATAATGAAGTGTGGGTAGAAGTGCAGCTGCATAATAACTCTGGAGAAAAAAATGAAATTAAAATCCATTAAAGTTTGAAGTACTCAGGTGTCCATGGACCACACAGATTCTGAAATAACTGATGCTAAATTAAACTAAAAAACAAAGGAAATCCTATTTATCTATCATGATCATAAGGTTATTGAGTTGTGCGATGTGTTTCTTAAACATATTTGAAACCTGTTAGTGAATAAATTGGATGTTTTTTTTTTTACTAAGTTTTCAAAAGTAATTTTTCCAAGAGTTAATGGTGCACTTTCCCAGAACTAGTTCATTTTCAAATAAGGAAGTTACTAATTCATTTGGGCAGTCATGAGGAAAAATAATTGAGTGAATTCTGAATGTGACATGTAGAATTGAAAGATAGAGTGTATAGAATGAATATTGTTCAGAAACATACCCAGCAAAAAGCATTTAAACAACTATTTTCATGACATATAGAAATATATTGCTCAGTTTCAATCAATATATGGCTCTCTATTATTAAAACAGGCACAACAGGTCCGTTTTTAATTAGTTCCATCAGTCTTCAGAGTTGTCTTTCTTATTTGTATTTATCATATCCAGGCTTCCAATATAAAAATATAAATTTCTTTTTTATTTTTATTTTAATTTTATTTTTTATTAAAAATTTCTACCTTCTCCCCTCCTCCCACTTCCCTCCCCTCCCCTCCCCCCACTCTCCCTCCCCCTCCTTCTCCAGCGCAAAGAGCAGTCAGGGTTCCCTACCCTATGAGATGTCCAAGGTCCTCCCCACTCCCCCCAGGTCCAGGAAGGTGAGCATCCAAACAGACAAGGCTCCCACAAATCCTGTCCATGCTGTAGAATCAAAGCCCAGCACAATTGTCCTTGGCTTCTCAGTCAGCCTCCACCGTCAGCAACATTCAGAGAGACCAGTTTGATCACATGCTCCATCAGTCCCATTCCGACTGGCCATGGTGATCTCCCATTAGATCTGTCCCACAGTCTCAGTGGGTGAACACACCCCTCGCAGTCCTGACTTCCTTGCTCATGTTCTCCCTTCTTCTGCTCCTCATTAGGACCTTGGGAGCTCAGTCCAGTGCTCCAATGTGGGTCTCTGTCTCTATCTCCATCCACGAACAGATGAAGGTTCTATGGTAATATGCAAGATATTCATCAGTGTGGCTATAGGACAAGGCCAGTTCAGGCACCCTTTCCTCTCCTGCTCAAGGAACAAGCTGGGCACATCTCCTTGGACACCTGGGAACCCCTCTAGAGTAAAGTCTCTTGCCAACCCTAAAATGGCTCCCTTAATTAAGATATATACTTCCCTGATACCACATCCACCCCTCCATCCCAACCATCCCATTCCCTCAAGCTCTCCCCAATCCTCCCCTTCTTCCTTCTCTCCCCACATCTCCCCTTATCCCTACCTCTCCCCCATTCCTGTGCTCTTAACCCCTGCCCGGCAATTTTGTCAACTTTCAATATCCAGGAGTATAACTATATGTTTATCTTTAGGTTCACCTTTTTATTTAGCTTCTCTAAGATCACAAATTATAGGCTCAATGTCCCTTATTTATGACTAGAATCCATTTATGAGTGAGTACATACCATATTCCTCTTTTTGGGTCTGGGTTACCTCACTCAGTAAAGTGTTTTCTATTTCCATCCATTTGTGTGCAAAATTCAAGATGTCATTATTTTTTACCACTGAGTAGAACTCTAAAGTGTATATGTGTCACTCCTTTATCCATTCTTTTATTGAGGGACACCTAGGTTGTTTCCAGGTTAAGGCTATTACAAATAGTGCTACTATGAACATAGTTGAACAAATGCTTTTGTAGTATGATAGGGCATATCTTGGATATATTCCCAAGAGTGGAATTGCTGGGTCCTGAGGGAGGTTGACTCCCAGTTTCCTGAGAAACTGCCACACTGATTTCCACAGTGGTTGCACAAGTTTGCATTCCCACCAACAATGGATGAGTGCTCCACTTACTCTATATCCTCTCCAGCATAGGCTATCATTGGTGTTTTTGATTTTAGCCATTCTGACAGGTGTAACATGGTATCTCAAAGTAGTTTTGATTTGCATTTCCCTGATCGCTAAGGAGATTGAGCATGATCTTAAGGGCCTTTTGGCCATTCGAAGTTCATCTGTTGTGAATTCTCTGATCAGTTCAGTACCCCCATTTTTTAATTTGGTAAATTAGAGTTTTATTGTCTAGTTTCTTGAGTTCTTTATATATTTTGGAGGTCAGACCTTTCTCTGATGGGGGGTTGGTGAAGATCTTCTCCCAGTCAGTAGGCTGCCTATTTGTCTTAATGACAGTGTCCATTGCTTTACAGAAGCTTCTCAGTTTCTGGAGTTCCCATTTATTATTTGTTGCTCTTATTGTCTATGCTACTGGGGTTCTACTTAGGAAGAGGTCTCCTGTGCCCATGTGTTGTAGACTACTTCCCACTTTCTCTTCTCTCAGATTCATTGTGGTCAGATTAATATTGAAGTCTTTAATCCATTTGGACTTGAGTTTTGTGCATGGTGATAGAAATGGATCTACTTTCATTCTTCTACAGGTTGACATCCAGTTATGCCAGCACCATTTGTTAAAGATGCTTTCTTTCTTCCATTGTATACTTTTAGCTCTCTTGTCGAAAATAAGGTGTTCATAGGTTTGTGGATTAATATCTGGGTCTTTAATTCGATTCCATTGGTCAACATCACTGTTTTTCTTTAAAGGCCAAGACAGTTTCTTTATTAACCAATGAAAGTACCACATATACAGATGTCCCTCCTCCATCATTTCCCCTTTTTCTGTTTAAACAAAAAGAAAGACTTTCACTTTAACATAGTAAAATTCCATATAACAAAACAGTTATCAAGCAAGAATTACAGTTACAATATTTATATCTATTTTATCTTTTATCATAACTAAGGAAAACTGTAACTATCTATTCATTCTTTGAACTGCCTTTGAAATTTCCTGCTTCATGGAAATGTCTGCTGGATACTATATGGGCCTGTAAGCTGAAGATGGATGCCCCAATGGTACAAAAGATCTTTGGGTGACTGTACAGGCAGCAAGATGTTTCCGTCATTTATAGAGCTTGGAAGTTGCTTATTTCTTGTTTACTTAGGTAACATTCCTGTTTTTAATGTCAATACCAAGCTATTTTCATTACTGTAGCTCTGTAATAGAGTTTCAAGTCAGGGATGGTAATGCCTCCGGAAGTACTTTTACTGTATAGGATTGTTTTGGCTATCCTGGGCTTTTTGTTTTGCCATATAAACTTGATTATTGTTCTCTGAAGGTCTGTGAAGAATTTTGATGGGATTTTGATGGAGATTGCATTGAATCTATAGATTGCTTTTGGTAGAATTGCCATTTTTACTATATTTATCCTCCCAATCCAAGAGCAAGGGAGATCCTTCCATTTTCTAGTATCCTCTTTAATTTCTTTCTTCAAAACCTTAAAGTTCTTGTCAAATAGATCATTCACTTCCTTGGTTAGAGTTACACCAACATACTTTATGCTATTTGTGACTATTGTGAAAGGTGATGTTTCTCTGATTTCCCTCTCTGTATCTTTGTTCTTTGTGTATAGGAGGGCAACTGATTTTTTGGAGTTGATCTTGTATCCTGCCACATTACTAAAGGTGTTTATTAGCTGTAGGAGTTCTTTGGTAGAGTTTTTGGGGTCGCTTATGTACACTATCATGTCATCTGCAAGTAACGAAAGTTTAACTTCATTCTTTCAGATTCGAATCCCCTTGCTCTCCATATGCTGTCTTATTGCTATTGCTAGAACTTCAAGCACTATATTGAAGAGGTATGGAAAGAGTGGACAGCCTTGTCTTGTTCCTGATTTTAGTGGAATGGTTTTGAGTTTCTCTCCGTTTAATTTATTGTTAGCTGTTGGCTTGCTGTATATTGCTTTTATTATATTTAGGAATGAACCTTGTATCCCTAATCTCTCCAAGACCTTTATCAAAAAGGGGTGTTGAATTTTGTCAAATAATTTTTCAGCATCTAATTAAATGATCATATGGTTCTTTTCCTTCAGTTTATTTATATGATGGATTATGTTGATAGATTTTCATATGTTGAAACAGCCCTGTACTGTTAAGTCTCTAATGTGTGCTTTCTCCGTTTTCTTTATGTGGGCACTTAGTGCTATGAATTTTCCTCTTAACACTGCTTTTATAATGTCCCATAGGTTTGGGTATGATGTGTCTTTGTTTTCATTGAATTCAAGGAAGACTTTAATTTCTCTCTTTATTTCTTCCTTGACCCAGGGATGGTTCAGTATTTGACTGTTCAGTTTCTGTGAGTTTGTAGGCTTTCTGAGGTTAGAATTGTTGTTGAATTTTAGCTTTATTCCGTGGTGATCCAATAGTACACAGGTGGTTACTACAACTTCTTTGTATCTATGCATGTTTGCTTTGTTAACAATTATGTGATCAATTTTTAAGAAGGTTCCATGAGATGCTGAGAAGAATGTATATTCTTTTCTGTTTGGGTGTAATGTTCTATAGATGTCTGTTAGGTCCATTTGGTTCATTACATCTGATGATTCTCTTATTTCTCTGTTAAGCTTCTGTCTGGTATACCTATCCATTGGTGAAAGTGGAGTGTTGAAATCTCCTACTATTAGAGTGTGTGGCTTGATGTAAGCTTTGAGTTCTAGTAATGTTTCTTTTACATAAGTGGGTGCTTTTATATTTGGGGCATAGATATTCAGGATAGAGGTTTCCAACATAAAAATATAAATTTCTATAATCTTTGTCTTTAAAAATAAGTACTATATTTTTAGTACAAGGGGAGCTGTGGAGAGAAATTCATTATTTTTAATCATAACTTTCATGTGGAGACCAAAATTCTAAGATAAATCTCCAAATTGTACCTAAAACTTTTGTATTTCATTACATTCATTTTCTTTAGGATTTAACCATATGTTTTAAACCACTTTTGTTAGGTACCAATTGGTGGGAAGTACTGCTTAGAATGTTATAAGAAGTATTTGAAGGGGATGAAAAAGGAAAATTGCATGTTTCTGAAGAATCTACAGGTGGAAAAAGCATTGAGGTTTTCCTCATTGTAAGATGTATTTGAAAAATACTTTAAAGAAAGGAATGAAGAATATTAAAGGATCACCAAAGAGGGAAATTTTAAGATGAATATTTGAAATGAAAATGTCTCAATTTAAACCTGTAATTACAAACTTTGCAACTTTTATTACTGATTGAAAATACATTACTCTATTGAAGCATATTAGTCCATTTTTCTGCCTCTAAAAATGGTCTGTCAGTTACTCTAGGCCTTAGCCAAAATTAGTTACTTCAACATGGCAAATGAGACTTTGGGTGTTTGCCCAGGTAGCCAGTTGTGTCTGTCATCTACTACACATTTTGAAAGATGCTTGATTGCACTTCATACCTACCCAAGTAATATTATCTCCCTTGTAGGTCTGCAATGGGGTTAAAAATTAAATAGCTGTACTTACCTTCCTCTTATTATCTGGACAAGCCAATTCTAATATAAGACTTACAGTCCTTAGGATACAATAATTACTGAAACATTTAGCATATATTTCTTGTTTAATATTATTTATACTGGTTGTAATTCTAATTTTCATACTTGATAGCTATTCTTATTATATATACTTTTTTATTAGGTTTGGAAGTCTCTTATTTTGATGAAAAGGGGAGGTAATGGGGAACCTCCATCATTCAATGGCCTTTGAGAGGCTGGACCAGGTAAGGCTTGGTTTTGGGGCACCAAAAAGCCTGTGGGATTACCAACTCTTTCTTATCCCCCTTGCCACACTTGAATATTGGATCTCCTTCCTGTTTTGACTCATTGCAATCCCTGAGTTTTCCCTTTTAATAAAGAACATTTTGGTATACCCTATTCCAAGCTAGCATGGGATTTCATTATTCCTCTTCTCCCATGCCCCATATCTGACTCATTTTGCTTTAAAATAGAATCAAAGAGAACAATATAAAGAATCAAAGAAATAAAGAATTTGTTCTTAGAGAAAAATCAACAAGATAAACAAACCCTTATCAAAACTAACAAAAAGAAAGAGAAAACATCCGAATGAACAAAAGCAGAAATGAAAAGGGAGTATAACAACAGACACTTAGGAAATCCAGAGAATCTTTAGGCTATATGTTGAAAACCTGTGCTCTATAAAATTGGAAAATCTAAAAGATATGGACAATTTTCTGGATAGGTACCACATATCTGGACCATATATACATAACTTAAATAGACCTATAGGCCCCAAGGAAATTGAAGTCATCATCAAAAGTCTCCCAAACAAAAAAAAGCCCAGTGCCACATTGTTTCAGTGCAGAATTCGTCCAAACTTTCAACAAAAAACTATTACCAATACTCCTTAAGTTTCTCCACACAATAGAAACAGAAGGACATTGCGAGAACCTTTTTACAAGGCTATATTTACACTGATACCCAATTTTCTTTCTTTGCAACTAAGAAAGAAAATTACAGACCAATCTCCCTCATGAAAACTGACACAAAAATACTCAATAAAATACTGGCAAACAGAATCCAAGAACACACCAAAAAAAAAAAATCATCCACCATGATGAATTAGGCTTTATACCAGAGATGCAGGTACAGTTCAACATACAAAAATGTGTCCATGTAATCCGCCATCTAAAGAAACTAAAAAAAAAAAAAAAAGATCATCTCATTAGATATCGAGAAAGCCTTTGATAAAATCCAACACCCCTTCATGATAAAGGTATACTGTTATATTAGTTATGGATATGTCATAAATGATCAGAATGTTTTCTATGTTTAATAATTACATTTCTATGTACTATTTTTCATTCTAAAAGGTTGTTTATAATGTGGAATGGGTGGCAGGGTAGAGTGTGTGTTATGGGGAGGAGGAGGATGGGAGAAAAAGGAAACAGAATGGGTGGAGCAAGAGACAGCTATAACTAAAAGCCTTTTGAAAAAGTATGGAAAACTAATACCGTAGAAGCTTACTAAAATTGGTACATATACGTATATCAAAATACTTTAAATGATTTATATTATAATGGGGGTGGGTATAAATAACCTAACTAGACAGCATACACTACCAAATAAAATCCTAGTACTCCAAATGTTGTCTTAGTTAAGATTCTATTGCTTTGTAAATGTCATTACCAAAAGCAACTTAAATTGGAAAAATTTATTTTAACTTACAGTTGTAGACTATCATGAAGGGACATGGCAGGTAGTCAAGGCATGAGCTGAAGCAGAGACCCTGGAGAATGTCAGCTTACTGACTTGCTCCACATGGCTTTCTCTGCCTCCTTTCTTAGACAAAACAGTAACAAATACACATGGATGGCACCGCCCGCAATGGGTTGGGACCTCTCACAGAAATAATTATCAAGAAAGTGTCCCCAAAGATTTGCTTACAAGAAAATCTAATGGAGGCATTTTTCTCAGTTGAAATCCCCCTCATATCAGATTAGCCTAGCTTGTGGCAAATTGACAGAAAATCTAGGGATTACAAATATAATACCTACTTTGAGGTTTTGGACTAATAACCTATTACTAGTGTTGTTGGTTCCCCTCCAGCAATTCATGCTAAGACCCTGTTTCTGAGGATACCACATATTTGAGTCATGGATAAATCTATCTGGTATGCAGTTGGAGGCTTTACCAATACTTGCCAACTTTAAGAGTGCAGGAAATTGCTATATATACTACTGGAGACAGATAGTAATAATTTCACACAGATGTGAACCCTACGAACTACAATAATGACCTACCTAACAAGATGTGCCCATTCATGCAATAGAGTCATAAATATTGTAGGAATAACTGAGCACATTTTATTGGATGTAATAGCTTCTTCATGAGATGGAATCCATATCTTACACTATAAGCAAGGCTAAAATCATCTTGCTAGGTAGATCACAGTCCCCATGGGAAATTTATTATTATTATTATTATTATTATTCAATAAAACGTCTCCTAGTAACTTATTGTTGTATCCGTAGATCAGTATATTGCTCAACTCTCATCAGAGAATTTTCTTCTTGTAGTACATGGTAAATAAGTCTGAGACCAACAATTGTTCAAAATGCAGAGGACAAAAAGAGACTTCAGAATAGGATTTTTTTTTCAGTTATACTCCTTCCTTCATCACTCAAAGTTCTACATGGAAGAGATTGCCAAAAGATTCTAAGAGCCAGATGTTATGGATGACTTCAATAAAACCATCTTCCACTCATAAAAGGGCAGACATGCATAAGATCTCACAATTATAACAGCCTGGACAAGACTTGAGCAAGTTCAAAATCCTAGTATGGAGGATTAGAAGTGGTTAATAAGCCCTTCTTGTTGCCAAGAAACTATTGGTGTTTCATTGCTGCTGGTAGAAAAAGTCAGTTTTTCTTTAATATTGTGATGCCTGGAATATGAGCCACACTCCAGAACAGTCTCCATTACCAGAATATAAACAGTACCGAATTAGGAAAGAGAGAGAGAAATATAGATAGATAGATAGATAGATAGATAGATAGATAGATAGACAGATAGATAGAATGAAAGAGTGACACAGACAGACAGATAAATAGATAGATGCAGAGAAGCAGAGAGAGAGAGAAAGACAGGGTGACAGAGGCAAAGAGACAAAGAAAAATGAAGTTGGGTGATTAAGGATGCAGGGGGCCCTGAGAGAAGTTGGAAGAGATCAAAACATGAAAAATATGTTATCTTTTTTAATGCATAAACATAATATATCTAACACACATATATATTTTATTGACTAATAGCGTTGTCATGAGTCATACTGCACTTATTCTTTGGTACACATATGTGTTTTTGATCTTTGCTTGACATGGACTTGATGTTGGAGTTACGAAAATAAGGTACGCTGTTTTCTGGAAGTATATGCATCACTGATTTTAGTGTGGGAATGGTTGCTCTATAACTTCTTTTTTATGCCGATAATAGCAGTCTTTGAAGAAAAGAATTTTATAGTTTTCAGTAAATTTTTTTATTTTTCTTTTGATCAGTGCCTTTGTCTTTGTGGATCAATAAGTTCATTCTAAATATGCATAGAAATCTAAGATGTTAAGAATAAACCTATGGTAAGAAGTGAAAATACACACACATCACAAAGACAAAATATATTTTCTTCAATGTCAGTACAGTTGAACTGTATGTGTTCTTTACAATTGTGTAAGATTTATTTTATTTTTAAGTATATGTATGTGTTTCTGCACAAATGGGTGCAAGTGCCTATACAGGCTACAGATTTCAAAATCACTGGAATAGAATTGAAGCTAGTAATGAGCTGTCTTATGTGGGTATTGGAAAATGAATCCTCTTTAATTGTTTATCATTAATTTTAGTTTTTATCAATGATTTTCATTAATTTCTTTGCTTTACCTTCTATGTAAATTGATTTTTCTTTTCTTTTTTTCTAGAGGGTATTTTCTTTATTTTGAAGCACAATATTTTCATTAGTATATTTTCCATACTATACTGTATGAAGTCACTGATAAAGACAATTACTTTATTCCTAAGTATGAATTTTATTTCCTTATTGTATTTGAATGAAACATCTCCCTGTTTGATTATTTTATCTTTTTTTCAGTGATTAACTTAAAAGTGAAAGCTCCTCTTGGTATCAAATGTTTATTCAGAAATAGGAAATATTTCCTGTAATCCATCCTGATTTCTGAACCTGCTCAACACCAGGTGCAAGGAGCTGCTAATGCAGAATTTATTGTGAAGCATTTTTTTGTTTAGAGATTCATGTAGTATGCTTTTTTTTTCAAGGCAGTTTTTGGCTTAGTGCCCCTGTCTGTATTTGAAATACATGTTCACATGTTCACCATGTTGTCCTCAAGCTCACAGAGATCCACATGCCTCTGCCTCCCAAATACAGGGATTATGTCAACATACATACAGATGTATGTCAACACTTTAGCACATGCATTTACTTTTAAGAGTCACTGCATCATTGCCAGTTACAATATGACTAGGCACGGTATGAAGTTTCTTCAGATGTCAAAGCGATTGGTAAAAACCTGTAACATTTTCTTCGTGGTGGAAGTGTATTTTCATCTCTTATGTAGAGTATGTTTCCTGATACCACTAAACTACTTAATCTGTAAAGGACTCAGTTTTATGGCTGAACCCTAACCTTTTATGAGTTATCTCTCCCATCCTGTGACAGGTAGTTACTGTACTAGGACATACAGATTATTTTCAACTTCACATTCACTACTGCTATATCAATATAATGGACAAGTGATGTGTTTCTACAAAATGTCAAGGAAATTGAAGTTTCCTTGTACAATATGTGACAGAAACCTGGAAAGTTAGCATAGCCTTGAGGCAAGAGAATTATTGTATAATTCTCTCCTTGACATGTGAAGTTGAACTCTTTTGATAAGCCCTACTGATGAGGATCAAGACAAAGACATTCTATAAGATGATAAGTAGAAAACAAGTGCCAGAAGCTGGGTGGATATGCTCCAGTGAAGTTACTATATCTGGCATTTCAGCTTCAGTTAGAGCTATATCTTGCTTAAGTTTATGGTAATCCATTGTCAGTTTTCAAGACCCATCTGTTATTTCCCAACCATACAAGTGAATTGAATGGGACTAAGACAGTAAATATCATCTCTGAATCACATAGACATTTGACAGTAACATCAAATTCTGAAAAAAACTCTAGGATGAAGTAATTCTGATGTACAGCCTTGGCAGGAGTGGTATAAAAGGAATTTCAGCAATGTTTACCTAGTCTTTCCTACCATAAATTTATTCTACCAAAGAAATTTTGTTTAATATATATGTGTGTGTGTGTGTGTGTGTGTGTGTGTGTTTATGTTCCAATTATACACTTGAAGACATGTATAAACACAGAATAGACACCATCACTTTTTCTAACACAGGTACTTGAAAGTCTATGGCTAATAGGTTTTGAAAATTCAGCAGGAACAGGACAGGTGTGCTATATACGTTTGGTAGAGTGGTACATGAATAAATTATTTAAATCAGTGCTTTCTAAAAGTATGACCTTTCTTGGATCTTTCAACTGAGTAAAAGATGGTAATATTTCAATTGGAATGATTATTATCAATGCTCTCTCTCCTTTCCCTCTCTCTGTGTGTATGTCTGTTTTGGTGTCTCTTTATGTATGCCTTTGCATCTCTATATCTCTCTTATTTGTGTCCTCTTTTCACACACCTTCCTTCTTTCTTCTCTTCATTCTTTTTTCTTCCTTATCTTCTTTACATGATATCAGAGTTTGGTAGTATCGGTAAACTTATGTTTCCTATGAATAGAATACTAGATATCATTACACTTGAATATGGTTACTGGACTAAAAACAATTAAATATAAAAGGGAGGAATAGTTTCAAGGGTATAAAACCTCCTCTGTTAGGTACTGTATCAAATGATTTAATTATTTTGAAGGCAAGGGTAGGCTGTTCTCATATGACAAAATTGAAAGGCAGAAGTAAAGCTGGATAAATGATGAGCCACTACTCTGCATACTCAGTTGTTAATTTACCACAGAACAATTAAGTTTCTAGTTACATTTTCTCTGAGAGTATTCATAGTATAGTAGCCAAATATTAGCATTTTTCACTTTTTTATTTTGCATGATTTGATGGTGATGGGGGCATTTATGTGCCACTGCACAAATGTGGAGTTAATAAGTCAGCTTGCTAGGGTTGGTTTTCTCCTTCGACTATGTGATCCTCAGGATAGAGCTCAGATATTTAGGCTGGATGGCAGATGCTCTTTACTCACATAACCATCTTGTTGTACCATGCTGAGTATTTCTAAGTTTGCTTTATAACTTCAGGACATGAAGGTAGTAGGTAGTAACATATGAATTTCACGTAATTGGTTGAATTGAGAGTTGGCCATATTAACATAGTCATCATGTTTTAGAATGCTTCCAAATCTTTTGACACATATCAGGACATTAGAAACTTTTAAAACTTACCATTCATAGACTGGTTGTATTTCAATTTTCAGTGAAATCTAACAAGAATATAGTATAGTCAATAACCATGAGTGGAAGTGTTAAAAATTTATGGGAGACCTAGGTGCGATGTACTCTCCATATAATATTAGAAGATTTTTACATTGTTGTCTCTTTGGATAATAATCCATCTTAAAGCTTGCATCCTAGAGAAAACTATAGAATCAATATCAATGCTCTTAACCCTGTTCCCTACAAATAATAGTCTTAAGTAAATATATGTGTGCAATTCTATTAAGCAATGCAGTTCCAGATAGCACAAGTAAAAGATAAGAGAAATAAAATGAGGAAGAGGAAGAGTTATGGCAGGACTAATTTATCAAGTTGGTTGTCATTGTCTGTAAAAGAGTTGTCTCTATTTAAGGGCTTTATGGAAAGCCTTATTGAAGATACATCAGATGAGTTTTCTTGAAAAGAATGGTAGAATAAGATTTGGCTTCTGCTGTCTATTTCCTATAGTTCAAATAGTGACCATAAAGGGTTTCAACTCTTTTATATTTACATATTGCACTATCTATATGACAGTAATGGTATAAAAAGAATCTTCTAAAGTTATATTTATTGGATAGTCATCAAAGTCATAGAAAAGGTGATTAAAATTTTCCTAATTGTTATTATTTTTCCCTTTGAAAAATCTATGTTCAAGTACAACATCCATTGTTTTTCAAATAGGTCATTTGTTTGACTTTTTAATGTATATTCTGAATATTAATCCTCCATTAGATGTATAGCTCACAAAGATTGTCTCCCATTCTTTGGACTTCCTCTTCACCTAGTTGGGTGTTTTTTTAAATTGTACAGAAACTTTTAAATTTGCAGAACATCAGCTTGTCAAATGTTGGACTTAATTCTTAAGCAAAATGAGTCCTATTCAAAAAGTTCTTTCCTATATCTGTATTATATAGAAGGCTGCCTATATTTCCTTCTAGCAGTATCAGTGTTTCAGATTTCAAGTTTATGTCTTTAAACCAATGTGCAATATAATAAATGTGGATTTGATTTCATTATTATGCATATGGATATACAGTTTTCCTAGTATAGCTTGTTATATATTCTTTTGTATTCAGCTGAAAAAAATAAAAATAAAATCATTAACTTAGCAAGTAAATGTATGGAACTAGAAAATATCATAGTGAGTGAATAACTCACATCCACAAAGACAAATTTCACCTGTTTATTTTTATTAGAGACACCTTGGAACCACTTCAATTATCAGAATGATGTGATAGCCTTGAGGTTCCAGTAGTGGCACACACAACTTGGCAGTAAACCATAACTATCTAGTTGGACTTGGCCAATTCGTTAAGAGGGAAACTGTGAATGATAATGGAAACCTACTTAACTACTCAGTACTAATGAAGTCATGATCATTGGAGAAGAACCTCCAACCATCAATTTACTAAACCAGCATAACCCTTTGGAGCATTCTTAACTTTTGCCTTTATAGTCACACTTAAGTATAGTCTTTACTCCTCATCAATGAAACTCCCCTTTGCAAAAGATGGAGATCACTACAGAAAACCACAACCAATCAATATGAAGAGGTGTTGAGCTCACTTCCATTGGATACATCAACAAAACACTCTTACACCTGGGGGAAATATTGTGGAAAAATAAAGGAGAAATGTTGTAAGATGCTGAGAGTTAGGCCGTTTTCTGTGAAACTGTGTCTCCTAATATTGTCAGCAGCTACGCCCATAAAGTACCATCAAAATTACTGCTAAAACAGTAGATGGATAAAGATGACACCAATAGTTGTACATGTTGAAGTGGGCAGAGAGAAGTTCAAAAGACCTTAGAATTATAAACAGAACCACAGGCAACTGGGGCATTCTGAGAGTTGGAGAAATTGTCTTCTTCAGACATGAGAACACCAAATGATTATATATATATATATATATATATATATATATATATATAAAATTATATATATATATATATGCATATAGGTGTGTGTGTGTGTGTGTGCATGTATGAAGTTATAAATTTGAAAAGGAACAAGTAGCTATATAAGGGATATTGGATGGAGGAAAAAGAAGGGATAAATGCAATAAATAAATTATAATTTTAAAAATTAAAATGTAGACAAGTAAAAAATGGAATAAATGATTCCTACAGCTAGAGGAGGTACAAGAGAAGTGTGGGTAAGCAGATAAATGCTTTTCTGATTTATGATATTTTTCTTTTCCCTAAAATTTTTCATAAATTTTCATTTCACATTTGTTGTCTGATGCTGTTCATTCATTTTCCTAGCTGCCCAAAATAATCACTCAGAAACTATAGTAATTACAACACTGCTTGGCCGATAGCTTAAATGTATTTCTAGCTAGCTCCTACATCTTAAATTAACTCATTTCTATTATTTTGTGTATCAGAACATGGCTGTGACTTAACTGCAAGGTTCTGTTTGGCTCGGGCAGAGGTTTCAGTCATGTTCAGGCTTCTACTTGACTTCTCTTTTCTGCCTACTATCTCCCAGAATTCAGTTTAGTTTTCCTGCCTAGTTCTATTCTACCCTATCACAGGCCAAAGCAGTTTATTTATTTATTAACCAATAAAAGCAATACATATACAGGACTTCTAACACCATTTCCTCTTTTCTGTTGAAATAAAAAGGATGGTTTTAACTTTAACATAGTAAAATTACATATAACAAACAGGTATCAGACAAGAACCACAGTTACAATATTTATACCTACTTTATCTTTTATCATAAATAAGGAAAACTATAATTATGAATATTTTTCAATTCCATCAAAGACCCCAGAAAGATGTAATATGGCCTAAGTTAACAGGAAGTACATTGTAAGAAACTTCCAAAACTCTAGAATTAACAGAAACGTCTCACTGCCTGAACAGTCATCCAAACTTATTTTGTACCATTGGGACATCCATCTTCAGTCTACAAGCCTATAGTATCCAGCACAATTTTCTGTGAAGCAGGAAATTTGAAAGGCTTTTCCACCTCTATTGCCAGTTTCTCAGGCACTTCCTTCTGCATCATGAAGAATGTCTGGCAGACTCATGAAGCAGGAACCATGAAGGAGCATCTCAACTTTAGGCAAGTTCAGCAGTCATTTTTCTGTGTGTCCTGTATGTCCTGATCATCAAGCTGTTCAGGCAAGAGCAGTTTCTTGCCCAAATGGCTAACAAACTCCATAAGGAGCCTCTTTAACACACATCATTCTCTTGAAGTAGATTGGTGCTGTCAGAAGCAGCCGTGGCTTATTGTCATGAAAAGTTCTAAGTTCTTAAAACATTTTAAATGCTATATTTTGTAAGTCTTTGTAAGCTTTGAAGATTATCTAACTGAAATATATCTCAACATATCTAGAAAACCCAACTAACATGATTGCAAGTTTGACTATTATAGACGACTCTCTTTTAACCTGTATGTCCTAATTACACATTACATTTTTAAATAAACTACACAAACACAATACCTTAATCAAGAGCATATATATGCATATATGTATATACATACACACATATATAATAAAATTGATCTTAAATTTGTAACAATAAATTATGATCCATACCAATACAAATCTCTATAACAGATCCCTCTTTAAATGTAAACAAACATTTATAAACAAGATTTGGGAATTTGGGCACAGTTGTCTCCAAACTAGTTTCTGGTTTTTGTTAGGCAAAGTATTTTTTGGTTGGTATTCATGCTGACCTTTTTGGGGATCTTGATACATAAAACCACATTGGTCAGGAAGGAATTGACAGGTTCGCATCCTCTGTGGAAACAAATGAATAACCTTTTTTCCAGAGCAACAAATCCTTAGATCCAAATTTTGAAGTCAAGATACCTTTAAAATATATGTGTTGCCTTCTCTTAGTAGCCCATATAATGAAATACCTCTCTTAGCTCCTTCACAGTCAAAAATTCAAAGAAAACACATTAATATGCATAACCCAGACTCTCTGTGTATATTCCATCTTTACTTGGCTGATTTGTTTTTACTCTATTAACCTTTTACTGTCTGTACTCTGTCTCTTTAAAGACTCTGTTTCATTTTTAAAACCATTTACTTACTTTTGTAACTGTCTATGTTCTTTTTCTTCCTTCTCCCAAGCCTATATAGATTTATCCAACACTGTGACACATTTAGAGGTCTATATCTGTCTGAATATGTCTTTATTTCATATCTTTATTTTCTGATCTTGAGTGCTTTGTTTTAAAAAATACTAAGTGAGCCTGACTAGGACCTACTCTGTGGTCGTGCCTACATGTTCTGCCCAGTGAAGGCATGTTCACTACCTCTGAGAGACACTCATTCTGCCCCAGAACCAGGGTCACATCAGGTCTGTGTCATCATTAAGCAATTTGCAACACACTGATCATAGACACCATTTAAGTGCTTGGCCTCCTGATAGAGCCAGCACTTATGCTGGTAGCACACTTTAGAAAGCTACCATTTTGAAACCATGCTCCTTTGTTATTGTTGTTGCTGTTGTTGTTGTTTTCTACTACTGCTGAATCAGGAAGATCTCTCTTGAAGGAGCTGCAGCCAGCATACAGAACCCATTTAAAAAAAAATGCAGCTAAACTTTTTTTTTTCTGTCTAGAATTCCTTTCCAAGTTCTCTCAGGTTTTATATGGATTTAGCTAGCACATGTTGGTGTTGCAATCTGAGGTATGAGCATGTTTGTTCTTTTTCTCAGCTACCCAAAATAATCACTCAGAAATTATATTAATTACAACACTGCTTGGGCAATAGCTTAACTGTGTTTCTAGTTAGCTCCTACATATTTAATTAACCCATTTCTATTATTTTGTGTATTGCCACATGGCTTTGGCTTACTAGCAAGGTTCCAATGGGCTCCAGTGGAAGTGTCTGTCTCCTGCAGGAAGCTACATGGCTTTTCTTTGATTCTGCCTACTTTCTGCCAGCATTCAGTTTTGTTTTCTGCCTTGCTCTACTTTGGCCTATCACAGACTAAAGAAACTTCTTTATTCATTAACTAATAAAAGCAACACATATACAGAAGGACTTCCCACACTACACATTTGTAATGGCATTTCAGTTGCATTTTAATAAATAAAGCTTGCCTGAAGTTCAGAGAGAAAACAGCCCCAATAGTCAGCCTTACACCAGGCAGTGGTAACACTTACCTTTAACACAAAAGGCCAGAGAAATTCGCTACAGAAATCAGATAGTGCATTCTTTTAATCGTAGTAGTGCATGCCTTTAATTCCAACCATAGAGAAGATTATAAGATGTGAGGAAACAGTTCTCAGTCTCAGTCTCATTTTGAGATTTCTAGAGGCAGGATCATTATTTCAGAATTAGGTCAAGGAAAGAGCCACTAGCTGGCTGTTTTGCTTTTTAAGTTGAACCCCAATTTCTCAAGCTTTTATTAATTGTGATTCACACATTCTTCTGTTGGTTGTCTTCCCCATGTCCTCTCATATGCCCATGTCCTCTAACCTTAAAATGTAAATATTAAATGTTTCCTGTTACACTTTATTTCAATACACTTGATCAAAATTTTCATATAATCTGTCATAATCATCCAGAGCAATATCTTGATTGGGCATGGTGTCACATGTCTGTAAATCCTGGAATTACGTACTTGGCAGCTGAGTAATGAAGACTGTGTGCTTGGAGATAATTTGGGTTAAGTCACAAGAGCCTTTCTCAAAAGGAAAACAATAAATAAATGAATAAGTAAAAATTCTAATTAATGTTTGTTATAATTTGATATTTTGACATATTTTTCTGATCTTAACAAATCCTTGCTGTCAATTCTATAACATGATAGTATCACACAGAATAGTTTCAGCATGTGAAAGAATATGCTTTAACTTGGCAATTGAATCATCCCTATGTGTATGTTTACATTAATATATATTAATGTACCTTCTGGTATTGTTGAACTTATTGTGTCTGCGCATTTTTTCATTTAATTAATGAAATAGTAAAACTTTTGTTTTGCTTTTTATTATAATTCATTTGACTATATCATGGCCAGATGTAAATTTGTTATAATTTACATTGTTTTATCATCTATGAAACTTCTGAACCTCTGGGGGTTTGTTCCTAGTAAACCATCTTTCTTCTCCATATTTCTATTTATAATTTATAATATATGCTACAGTTTTATTACTTTTCCATCAGTTTTGATACTTTGTTCTTCTTAAATTATTTGTTCTCTTTGCATTTTATATTTGGAATCTACTATTGACATCTCTGCAAAGTAAGTTATTCAGCTCTCAGGGGACTCAGGACCACTGCATCAAATGCAGCCTGTGTCTCTGTAACAGTTTTTCTTTACTTGAACCCATTTTTTTTCCATTTGTTTCTTAACATATTTCTTTTCTTTTGTCTTTCTGCTGATGAAATATGTTTCTTTTCTGTATTGTCTGATTCTTTGTGTTATAGGATGTGGTACATTAATGGGAATTATTTTAGGCTACATACATGATCATTCTAGCATGGTTGTCTGAATTTGTATATTATGATTGCTTTATATCTTTAGAGTGTAGTTTACTCCTATGTTTTGATGTAACTTGTTTTTGTTTAAAGTCAAACCTACATCAGATAATTTGAATAGAAGTTAAAATTCATCCTTATCTGATTGAGTTGGAGTTTTATAAATGTTTGCTGTAGTTAGAGGTGTCATAGAATTCAAATTCCTTTAGGGTTATTGTTTATTTTTTCCTCTTGAGAGAGGTCTTCCTTATGTACTGCTCCACAGAAATACTTGGCACTGTCTAGTTTTAGAAATAAGTCAATGTACCTGTACCTTGTTGTATTATAATAAATTTTAGGTGATAGGATGCTTTCTCTGGTATTTTAACTAATTTTCAGTCTTTTGGAAACCAATTTCCATATACTATGATGTTCCCAAATGTTTCTTTGAGTTTTTTCAGTTTAAGTGAGAAAGTAGGAATAGATGATACTGAAGTGGGAGAAATGTCATCCCCCTAGTTGACTTAAGACACTACTGAAGTTTAGTTGGGGTTGGTTACAGAGAAACTCTGAGTATATTACAAGGTGGTTAATTTTGACTTTTTCTCTTCTCCTACCCATGTGCACAGAGAATCTTTAATGTCTCTTTCCAATGAAATTTTCATGCAGAATTTCTGGAAACAGAATTGATTAGAGCATGAATATACCCCAGAGACTTCAGACATCAAAAGTTTATCTCCCTTTTTAGTAAATCAAACTCAGGTATGTAGAATTTTCTACACACCATATGTTAAGTTCTTAAAATATGAATGTTGGTAATAATTTTGAACAATCCATATGTTGGAACTGAAACTATCATTGAATTATTTTGTTCAACTCTTTCTTTGGTAAGTCTATTTAGGAAGTATGTATGAGGGAGAAAGGAAATGACCTCAACAATCATATTTATTTTGATAACTTTGTGGGTTAGATTTTTATCAACTTGACACAATCTACATTCATCCAGAAAGAGAAAACTTCAATGAAAATGCCTCCATATGTTGGCATGTATCAACTTTTTTATGAAACAATTTGATTAATAATTATTTTGGGAGGACCCATCCAACTGTGGGCAATACCAACACTGGGAATGTGGTCATGGGTTGTATAAAAAAGCAGGCTGAGCAAGTACAGAAAGCTATGTAGTAAACACCATTTTCTCCACTGTCTCTGCTAGAGGTCTTGCTTTCATGTTTTGGCCTTGAGTTTCTACCCTGACAACTCTTCATTATAAGCTGTGGTCAGAATATGTGAACCAAATAAACTCTTTCTTACAATGTTGCTTTTGATTATGGCATTTTATTGCAGCAAAAGAGGCAAAACTAAGAATATAACTAAGGGCCATAAATGAGTATATGTCTAGATATACAAATATGTCTAGATACAACAAATTTAAATCATAGCTTTTAGAGGTTTTCTTTAACCCCAAGTTACTGATAATTAATTTCATATAAAAATGTATACTTATTTTGTGTTCAAATTATCTTCTTGGATTCTCAAGACTTCATGTTTAATGGCAATTTAGACAGATTTTGAGTACTGCCTTTGCCAAGTTTTTCTTTTGGGCCATAAAAGCAATCATTGGTTTATTAACTCTGATTATGTTACTTACATGGCATGTTTTAATAAGATCCACATTTTGCTTCCTTCTACTCCCCCAGTTTAATTTTACCATCACTGTCAGTTATATTTGGATTGATGTAAAAATTAATCTGAGAAGATCAACTTTAAAAGTGGAAAATTTTACTTTGTCTTATAATTTTAGACATTCACATTGATGATCAATAAGGCAATTGCTTTGGACCTTATAGTCTGCATCATGATCAGATCACACAGTGAAACAAGCTGATGACCTCAAAGATATTGGAAAGGGAAGAAAAGAAAATGGCCCAGTGGACCTAATATTTCATAAAATCACACATTCTTAGGTACTCTCACAAGTCATCACTCCAACAGTACCACAAGATTATGTTGAAGTCTTTAATAAAAGAGTCTTTAGGTGAAAAGTATCCAAGCCATCTCATGATTAGTGTTTTCCCAATTTTATTTTATTTGGTTCTTTATAATATCATTTATCTATCTGTTTCCTTGACAATAGTTTGTTTCTTTTTCATCCTTTTCCATTCTTTCTACTGATTCATTAGAAAAATACTTAGTAAACTTCAGGAGTTTTAACTTAAAATGTTTCTGTACAGTTTTTATTAGACCTGATAACAAAAGGATGTTACATGGCTGATGATGGCTAACTAGGAGATCTCTTTGTTCATTTCATTGGGATGGACAAAGAACTGAATGTCAGAGAAAGTCAAAAGATGAATCACTAGAGAAAATGAAAGGAACAGCTTTATTCATTCACAATGGGAGGGAGCCCCTAAGGCTGGAAGTCAACTAACCAGAAGTTAAGATACCTATTTTTATAAAGGCCTGGATCCTTCTTATCCCCATTGGTGCCTTTCCACTGCTTTTTCTCTCAAGTCCTCTGAGAACTATTTCAGGGGCCTGTTTTCACTTTTTCAGTCTACCTATATTCCTCTAACTATCCTTAATGAGATCTTGCATTACAAGTTCAGGATTAAAGGTAAAATGATGGTAATTTGTTTATGTATACTTATTTGTTTTACTGTTTGAGTTTTGGTTGTATTGATTGCAAACTCTTAGCACATATACTTATAAAATATTTTTTCTAAAAATATTTTTAAAATTTCAGTAGTTTCACTAAAAAATAAGACAGTGCACTAATTTTTGTAATTTGATGGTAAATGTATTCCTAGCACATGTATGCTTAAGCTTAAAAGTCAAATTGCAAGGGTAGGTAAGCAAAGATCTATGCATAGCAAAGCCCACATATGAACAATATAAAATCAGGGTCATTGAAGATCAGTCTCAATGAGAGCCACACATTTATTTTCAAAAGACTGAAGAATATAAAATAAAGTATTTATGATACTTGTAAGTCTTTAAAAGTGATGTTTAGTTCTCTGCAAATGTTCAAATCATTATAAATGTATAAAGCACATGGAATATTGTTAAAAATATGTTCCTGAAAAACAGTAACTGATTTCTAAAGAAAGATATTAAGGTATCCTGTTTTATATCTAGAAAAGAAAATTTTGTGTTTAATTATACATTTCATGATTTGCATCTGAGATTGCATTTGGTAGGTTAAAATGATCTCAACAACAGCAAATGACACACTAATTTTTTGATCATGTCACTTAAAATATTAAAAAACACCTTCTAAGATATAGATCTTTATTCCTTTAAAATTTAATATGCAATGATTTATGTAAGCATATTTTATTTTTTTCTAAAAACTAAAATAGCACAGTAGCTATAAAGTTTATATAATTTGAAGGTAAAAGGATCACTCTTTATATAATTTGAAGATAAAATTTGAAGATAAAATATCACTTTTTAGTTCAGATCTCATGTGCACAGGTGTAAGATCAATCATTTGGTCATGGCATGTGCGTATGTATAGTATTAATTGAATTAAATGGGTTAAAATACAACTAATCAAAATGAAGGATAGTATGAGGAAGATGTGATTATTGGCCCTGGTAGGACTTGGTGAATAGGAATCAAGGATGGATATAATCACAAGGTTCATTGTATAAATATACAGTTGTAAAAATAAACAAAAAATTTTTTAAGAAAATTACTAATAAGGTACTATTATAATTATCATAACTATTCATAAACTATAAAAACGTAGAACTAAAGCATTTTGAATAATTTATGTAGCTACTCTGGTTAATCACAATAAAATTACTTTTATTTTTAATATATAATCCAACCAGACACAATGAACATTTTGAAATTTTGTATCTGTCAAGAGATTACGACACATATTAATACTCTTATTGTGAAATACTACACTTTTAATCTTACTTTTTCTTATTTTTCTATTATCTATTATCTTCTTGGTCACTTGCAATTCTTTGCTACAATTTCTTTACATATGAAATCACAAAATATTAGAATTTCAAGAGTTTTGTCTTATTTTCCCGTATTCATTCTTGTACCACTTGATAAATTCTAAACCCAATATTATGTCAAAATGTGTCTCCCATTTTTTCCTAATATCTTCATCTAATACTGCTATTTTTCTTCTCACATTTAATGACTCTTCAATTAACTTTTGCCATTAAGCAAACTATCTTGAGATGACAAGCTTAAAAATACACCAGTTTATGTTAATTTATAAATTTTGCATAAAATATTTTTCTGGTATGTTCTTCTTCATTCAGGATTGTAACATGAGGGCTGGCTTGTTGGGGTATCTGTCCCACCCAGTACCCCACAGCCGGCATACCCCAAGGAAAATCACACATAGGACTCCATAAGATTATAAACTGATTGTCCCATTAGGTCAGGCTTCTTATTAGTCCTTGTAACTTATATTAACCCATTATTCTGATCTATGTTAGCCACGTGGCTTGGTACCTTTTTCAGCTGTCAGCTTACATGTTGCTTCTTCAGTGGTCTGGGCAGGAATGGCGGAGGGAGCATCCTCCTTCCCAGAATTCTCCTGTTCTCATTGCATCACCTCTACTTCCTGTCTGGTTTTCCCACCTATACTTCCTGCGTGGCCAATCAGCATTTTATTAAAATACATGACTGACAGAATACAGATAATTCTCCCGTTCTCTGGTTGCTTGGCCCATGCCACGAGGGGGGAAAACCCACATGTTTGGGTGCCAGATAATGGCAAATCAATCCCACACCAGTTACGTTTTAAAGGGGTATTTATTTTGGGGGGGTAAAACTTACATACACCATAAACCACCAGGAAGGGAGCCTAGTCGCTGGAGCAGGAGCCGGAACCAAGCACTGGAACCAAGAGGTTTGCCGCTCTTCTTTTAAAGAGAAATATACCACGCCCCAGTGGGCTGGTATTTCAGCAGCTATTGGCTGACAGAGCGGAAGGCACTCCCACAGCACTGTGGGCTAGTGCTTCAGCGACTATTGGCTGAAGCAGTGGAAGGTACTCCCGCAGCACAGGATTTATAGTAATAGTTATATATAAGTGTCATCTGTAAGAGCTGCATGGCCTACTCAGAGAAGTGGCAGTTGATGTCTGTATTTGGTTGTATCAGTTTAATTCTCCTCCATGGTTTGCTTTATTCTCCAACAGAGTATACCATGTTACTTACATAGTAGTCTCAGAGCATTGTTCCAAGAGTTCAAGAGAAAAACTACATGGTCACCATATTGTATCAATAAGCCTTGTGTTTCTATCCCTTTAGATAACATTAGTATTATAATGATTGTGAATTTCTATATCCTTTTAAACTTCTTCCTGATATGAATGCATATATATGGGAAATAATTTTGGTCAACTCTATATATCCCCATCTGTATATAAATCTTAGATTTTAAGAGTGTTTTAGATGGTTAGCTATAATTTTCAACTTTATAACCTAGAATCACCTGGAAATATAATTTCAACAAATGACTGCCAAATGTGGATTAGACTTTGGGTGGCCATGTATTTAGGAATGTCTTAGAAGTTAATTGATGTGCTAAGACCCAACTCATAGTGGGCAGTGTCATTTACTAATCAAGGAGAAACTGAGATGAATAGAAAAATGCTGGCCTTCATGCATTTACTTATTCAACTCTTAATTGTAAATAAGATATAACTAATTATTTGAGACTCCTGTCTTTATTGCCCTGCAATAATGTACTGTTACCTGAAATTTAAAATAAACCTTTTTACTCCTGAGTTGTTTTTGTGAGAGCCCTTTATCACAGCAACAGAAAAAAAAACATTAGAATAATACTCAAAAAATATATAGCAAATAGAAAGGTTACAGTATACAGTACAATAAATTGTGTTTTGACAGAAAAAAATCATTATATTAACAGTATCAAGGTCAAACACAATTATGTCAACTCTCTAAAATATCACCTGTATCAAATTTCAATCATTGCTACTGCTTTAAGGGTCAACATTATCTGGGTACCTATATTTATGGATTAGTTGTATGTGTACAAAGCAGGGTAATGGAGGGGATAGAGGAAGGGACAACTAACACTGAAGTATTCTTGTAAAAATCATGTGGACACCTAAAACTATACCAGCTTTCTAAAATGTGTACAGTAATAAAAGGAATCTATATTGTTTTATCAAATAATTGGGGAGACAATGTCGCAGCCTGATATCTTACATAAACAAGTGTAATGTTTGGTTTCTGGAGTGGTTGCAATGTAATGAATCCTTGCACAAGCATGGTCCTTTGGAACATATGGAAAGCAATTAAATCAATATACAACAGAGATAATATACATTCATGTATATTACCACACTATCCATAGTATCCAGAAAAAGTAATCATACAAGATGCCAATCAGTAATTGAATAGTATAGAAAATTTGGTACATATATACAATAGATGGATATTCTGACATAAAATGAAATGAATTCAGATAATTTTCAGTGAAGTAGATATAACTAAAGATGGCATGTAAAGTGAAATGATTCTGGTTCAGAAAAACAAAGATTACCTATATCTTGTACATGTGGATTCTAAGAAAGAAATAAAATAATGTAAAGGTGACTATTAGAGAAGAAGAAGGGGACTAGTGTGAGAAGTGAGCAGGTACAAGAGATAGTAATGAGGGGGAGGAAAATGATAAAATTACCTTATATGTTTGTGTACAAATATCATAATGAGACCAATGGTTTCATACAATTATCATATAATAATAATAAAAAATATTTTGAAAAAGACAATATGTATTTTGAAATAAGCAAGGTAAAATTTATATTGGATCTTGTAAGCCAGGAAGAGGACTAGAGATTATAAGTTTGACCACAAGCCCTTATACAACATTATAATTGACAAGGACACAGAAGAGAGATGGATGTACTTATTAGACTGACAGAAACCAGGTCTTTGGAGAAAGAAACTGATGTTGTACATTATAACTTTGAAAATATCTTTAAAACTCATTCTAGTCCACAGAATAACTGAAGATCAGCAAAAGTGGCACTCAGGTAATTTCTCCATATAACTATCCCTATTTACAACTGAACAGTTTTCCTTTTTTAAATTCTTGTTTGTTTTCTTTACTCCATTCCATTCTCTTTCTTCTTTCATTCCTCCCTTCCTCCCTCCCATTCTCTCTCTCTCTCTCTCTCTCTCTCTCTCTCTCTCTCTCTCTCTCTTCTTTCTCAACAAATGTCTCATGACAGTGCCCAGGCTATCCTTAAACATGATCATGATTCCATATATCTGCCAACTATGTACTGCAACTATAGACATGTATCTTCAAGCCCATTAATTTATTAACTTTCTTCCCTAAATTGTTATAAGAGTGGAGCGTTAAAAAGAACTATCTTTAATATGCCGTTTCTTTCCTTTAGTGCTTTCATTGATTTTGTAGTTTTCAAATTTGAAAATTATTTTGTATCAGACTGCCTTTTTCTATTATTTCTTGATTCTCCTTCTTTTTACTACTGGCATACTATCCAACTTACAATTTTCTGTAAAGATTTTTGTTTCTTTTGGCCATGATCCTTCATTTGACAGAAATAATTCCAATATTTTGTTTTTTAAAAATATTTTATAAATGCTTCATTTTGATTGCACATGTTTGTGATGTGGATATCCCCTATGTATATGTGTTGCTTTTATTGGTTAATGAATCAAACTGCTTTGGTCTATGACAGGGCAGAATAGAGTAAGGCAGAAAAACTAAACTAAATGCTCAGAGAAAGTAGGCAGAGTCAGGGAGACACCATGTAGCTGCAGCAGGAGACAGATGGGTGAGCCCAGTGGAACTTTACCAGTAAAACACAAGTCTCGTGGTGATGCATAGATGAATAGGAATGGGTTAATTTAAGATGTGAGATCTAGCCAATAAAAAGCTAAAACTAAGATCGGAGGGGTGAGTTTGCTTCGGGCCCGTGGCAGGGTCCCGGTGAGGAGGAGCTCGGGCGTTCCCAGACACCATAGACGCCCAGGTCACCCTGCAGTACTGGCTCCCCCCTCCTGCCTACAATCCCAGCTCCCATCCAGGTACGAATTCCTATATTTCTTCCTTCCCCCTGGGGCCATAAAATTTCCCCAGCTCACCTGCCTTGCAAGCTGGGCCTGCATTGTAAGTGCATACTGGAAAGAGGGAGTGCCTGTGCTTCAATAGCCTGCCTGAGGAAAGGTGGGCATTCTGTCAGTGAAGTCCCTGCCCAAGAAGGGAACCTGACCCGCTACCAGAAGTTCCAATAGAGAGCATTTGAAGTAAGAGCTGGGCAGACGCCAAGGCAAGACCTCATCCAACAATCTGAAAAAAAACATGAAAACACCAGATCCCAAGGACCCTACAGTAGAAGGACTTGAACACCTTAACCCAGAAGAAGTGGAAAAAAGTGCCATTATGAAAGCAATAGAGTCCCTTAAACAGGATATGAATTGGATATGTTTTTTTTCTTTATTTTTATTATCTTTATTTTTATTTTTATTTTATTTTATTTTTATTTCATTATCTTTATTTTTTTTCTTTGGATAAAGAATTGGATGAGAAATATAACAAAAAATTTGAAGAAATGAGTATAGAAATAGATGAGAAATATAACAAAAAGTTTGAAGAACTAAGTAAATCCGTGAATGATACCCTGAGAAACCAAGGAAAAACAATCAAACAGGTAAAGGAAACAGTTCAAGAATTGAAAACTGAAATGGAGGCAATGAAGAAAACACAAACCGAGAACCGACTGGATATGGAAAACCTAGGTAAATGAATGGAGACTACAGAATCAAGCATAACCAAAAGAATACAAGAGATAGAAGAACAAATCTCAGATTCTGAAGATGCCATAGAGAAAATAAATGCTCTGGTCAAAGAAAACGGCAAATCCAACAAATTCTCTTCACAAAACATTCAGGAAATCTGGGACATAATAAAAAAAACAAAATCTAAGAATCATAGGGATTGAAGAAGGAGAAGAACTGCAGATCAAAGGCCCAGAAAATATATTCAACAAAATTATAGAAGAAAACTTTCCCAACCTAAAGAACAATATTCCTATGAAGGTTCAAGAAGCATACAGAACACCGAATAGACTGGATCAGAAAAAAAACATCCCCTCGCCATATAATAATCAAAACACAAAACATACAGATTAAAGAAAGAATTTTGAGAGCTGCAAAGGAAAAAGGTCAAGTAACTTATAAAGGTAAACCTATTAGGCTTACACCAGACTTCTCTATGGAAACCATGAAAGCCAGAAGATTCTGGATAGATGTACTGCAGAAACTAAGAGACCATGTATGCAAACCCAGACAACTATACCCAGCCAAGCTATCATTTACTATCAACGGGGAAAACAAAATATTCCAGGATAAAAATAAATTTAAACAACTCGTAGCCACAAATCCAGCCTTACAGAAAGTAATAAAAGGAAAATCACAACCCAAGGAATCCAACATTGCCATCACTGCCTACAATAACCCAGACATCAAGCGACCCTTCACAACCACAACTCACAGAAGAGAAACATACAAACTCTACTATACACACACACAAAAAAATAATAACCGGAATCAACAACCACCAGTCATTAATATCACTTAATATTAATGGTCTCAATTCACCTATAAAAAGGCACAGACTAAGAGATTGGATATGAAAACAGGATCCAATATTCTGCTGTTTACAAGAAACACACCTCAACCACAAAGACAGACATCTACTCAGAGTAAAGGGTTGGGAAAGGGTTTTCCAAGCAAATGGACCTAAGAAACAAGCGGGCATGGCCATTCTAATATCTAACAAACTGACTTCAAACTAAAATCAATCAGAAGAGATGGAGATGCACATTTTATACTCATAACAGGGACAATTAATCAGGAGGAAGTCTCAATCCTGAATATCTATGCCCCTAATATAAAAGCACCCACTTATGTAAAAGAAAAACTTTTAGAACGCAAGGCAGTCATCAATCCACACACACTAATAGTAGGAGACTTCAACACACCTCTTTCACCAATGGACAGGTAAATCAAACAGAAACTCAATAGAGAAATAAGAGAATTACTAGAGGTGATGAATCAAATGGACTTAACAGATATCTATAGAACATTCCACCCAAAAAGGAAAGAATATACCTTCTTCTCTACTGCTCATGGAACCTTCTCAAAAATTGACCACATACTCAGAAACAAAGCAAACTTCCATAGATACAAAAAAATATTAGTAACCACCTGTGTCTTGTCGGATCACCACGGAATAAAGTTAGAATTCAATAACAATTCTAACACCAGAAAGGCTACAAATGTGTGGAAGTTGAACAGTCAACTCCTGAATCATCCCTGGGTCAAGGAAGAAATATAGAAAGAAGTTAAAGTCTTCCTCGAATTCAATGAAAATAAAGACACAACATACTCAAATCTATGGGACACAATGAAAGCAGTGCTAAGAGGAAGTTCATAGCACTAATTGCCCAATTAAAGAAAATGGAGAAAGCACATATTGGAGACTTAACAGCACACCGCAAAGCTCTGGAAAAATAAGAAGCAGACTCTCCCAGGAGGAGTAGAAGATTCGAAATAATCAAACTGAGGGCTGAAATCAACAAAATAGAAACAGAGAAAACAATCCAAAGAATCAATGAATCAAAAAGCTGGTTCTTGGAGAAAATCAACAAGATTGACAAACCCCTATCCAAATTACTCAAACGGCAGAGAGAGAACATGCAAATGAATAAGATCAGAAATGAAAAGGGGGACATAACCACAGACACAGAGGAAATTCAGAGAATCATTAGATCTTACTACGAAAATTTATATGCCACAAAGTTGGAAAATTTAAAATAAATGGACATTTTTTTAGATAAGTTCCATATACCAAAGTTGAACCAAGACCAGCTGAATAATCTAAATAGACCTGTCAGTTGTGAAGAATTAGAAGCTGTTATCAAAAATCTCCCTACCAAAAAAAGTCCTGGACCAGATGGTTTCAATGCAGAATTCTACCAGAACTTCCAGGAAGAGCTAATACCTATACTCCTTAATGTATTTCACAATATAGAAACAGAAGAATCATTGCCAACTCTTTTTATGAAGCTACGGTTACTCTGAAACCAAAACCACACAAAGACACAACCAAGAAAGAGAATTACAGACCAATCTCACTCATGAACATTGACGCTAAAATACTCAATAAAATACTGGCAAACCGAATCCAAGAATACATTAGAAAAATTATCCATTATGATCAAGTGGGCTTCATCCCAGAGATGCAGGGCTGGTTCATTATACGCAAATCTATCAATGTAATCCATCATATAAATAAATTGAAAGAAAAAAAATCATATTATCATTTCATTGGATGCTAAAAAAGCATTTGACAAAATTCAAAACCCCTTTATGATAAAGGTGTTGGAGAGATTGGGTATACGAGGATCATACCTAAATATAATAAAAGAAATATATAGTAAGCCGACAGCTAACATCAAATTGAATGGAGAGAAACTCTAAGCCATTCCACTAAAATCAGGAACACGACAAGGCTGTCCACTCTCTCCATACCTCTTCAATATAGTGCTTGGAGTCCTAGCAATAGCAATAAGACAACATAAGGGGATCAAGGGGATTCGAATTGGAAAGGATGAAGTTAAACTTTCGTTATTTGCAGACGATAAGATAGTGTACATAAGCGACCCCAAAAACTCTACCAAAGAACTCCTACAGCTGATAAACACCTTTAGTAATGTGGCAGGATACAAGATCAACTCCAAAACATCGGTTGCCCTCCTATACACAAAGTATAAAGAAGCAGAGAGGGAAATCAGAGAAACATCACCTTTCATGATAGCCACAAATAGCATAAAATATCTTGGGGTTACTCTAACCAAGGAAGTGAAAGACCTATTTGACAAGAACTTTAAGTCCTTGAAGAAAGAAATTGAGGAGGATACCAGAAAATGGAAAGATCTCCCCTGTTCTTGGATTGGGAGAATCAACATAGTAAAAATGGCAATTCTACCAAAAGCAATCTATAGATTCAATGCAATCCCCATCAACATCCCATCAAACTTCTTAACAGACCTTGAGAGAACAATAATCAAGTTTATATGGCAAAACAAAAAACCCAGGATAGCCAAAACAATCTTATACAATAAAGGAACTTCTGGCGGCATTACCATCCCTGACTTCAAACTCTATTATAGAGCAACAGTATTGAAAACATCTTGGTATTGGCATAAGAACAGAGAAGTCGACCTATGGAATCGAATAGAAGACCCGGGTCTTAACCCACAAACATATGAACACCTGATATTTGACAAGGGAGCTAAAGGCATACAATGGAAGAAGGAAAGCATCTATAACAAACGGTGCTGGCATAGCTGGATGTCAACCTGTAGAAGAATGAAAATAGATCCATATCTATCACCATGTACAAAACTCAGGTACAAATGGATTAAAGACATCAACATTAATCTGACCACTTTGAACCTGATAGAAGAGAAAGTGGGAAGTAGTCTACAAGATATAGGCACAGGAGACCAGTTCCTAAGCAGAAACCCAGGGGCTCAGACAATAAGAGAAGCAATGAATAAATGGGACCTCCTGAAACTGAGAAGCTTCTGTAAAGCAAAGGACACTGTCAGTAAGACCAAAAGGCTACCTTCCGACTGGGAGAAGATCTTCACAAATCCCTCATCAGACAAAGGTCTGATCTCCAAAATATACAAAGAACTCAAGAAACTAGACACTAAAACTCTAATTAACCCAATTAAAAAATGGGGGTACTGAACTGAACAGAGAATTCACAACAGATGAACTCCGAATGGCCAAAAGGTACTTAAGGTCATGCTCAACCTCCTTAGCGATCAGGGAAATGCAAATCAATACAACTTTGAGATATCATCTTACACCTGTCAGAATAGCCAAACTCAAAAACACCAATGATAGCCTATGCTGGAGAGGATGTGGAATGAGGGGAACACTCATCCATTGTTGGTGGGAATGCAAACTTGTGCAGCCACTGTGGAAATCAGTGTGGCGGTTTCTCAGGAAACTGGGAGTCAACCTCCCTCAGGACCCAGCAATTCCACTCTTGGAAATATACCCTAGAGATTCCCTAACATACTACAATAGCATTTGTTCAACTATGTTCATAGCAGCACTATTTGTAATAGCCAAAACCTGGAAACAGCCTAGGTGCCCCTCAATAGAAGAATGGTTTAAAAAGGTGTGGAACATATACACATTAGAGTTTTACTCAGCGGTAAAAAACAATGACATCTTGAATTTTGCATGCAAATGGATGGAAATAGAAAAGGCTTTACTGAGTGAGGTAAGCCAGATCCAAAAAGAGGAATACGGTATGTATTCACTCATAAGTGGATTCTAACCATAATTAAAGATCTTTCAGCCTATTATTCTTGATCCTAGAGAAACTAAATAAGAAGATGAACCTGATGAAGTTTATTTAGCTATCCGCCAGGAGGTAGGAAATAGACAAGAGTCCCAGGTAACCTTGGGTGCATGGGGGCTGGTGTGGGAGGGTTGTTGGAAGGGGAGAGGGTTAGAGAGAAGGGAGTAGGGGAGGATTGGGGAAAGCTTGGTGGACCGGGATGGGGGGGAGGGAAGAAGGATGAATATAGGATCAGGGAAGAATATATTTCAACTAAGGGAGTCATGTTAGGGTTTACAGAAGACTTGATTATATATGGGATCCCAGGTCCAAGGAGAGATCCCCAGATTGTTCTCTGGACAGAGGAGAGGGTGCCTGAACCGGCCTTGGCCCATAACCATACTGATGAATATTTTGCTTATCACCATAGATCCTTCATCTGGTGATGGATGGCGATACAGACGGAGACCCACATTGGAGCACCGGACTGAGCCCCCCCAAGGTCCAAATGAGGAGCAGAAGGATGAAGAAAATGAAAAAGGAAATCAGGACTACGAGGGGTGCGATCACCCACTGATACAAGGGAACGGATCTAATGAGAGCTTACCAAGGCCAGTTGGACTGGGACTGAACGAGGACGTGATCCATCCAGATTCTCTGAATGTGGCCAGATTCTCTGAATGTGCCAGGCCCGGAGTCTTTCTGAAAAGCCATTGACAATGACACTGGGACTTGTTTCCTCTGCATATACTGGATTTTGGGGATCCAGTCGGTTTGGATACTCACCTTTCTGGACTGGAGGGAGGGGGAGGAGCTTGAACTTCCCACAGGGCAGGAAACCCTGACTGCCCTTAGGGACGAAGAGGGAGGAGGAGAGGGAGTTGGGGAAGTGGGAGGGTGTTGGGAGGAGGGGCGGAAATGGAAACTTTTATAATTTAATAAAATTAATTTCTAAAAAAAAAGGTAAAACTAAGAGTCCAGCAGTGACTTAATTAATACAGTTTTTGTGTAATTATTTTTGGTTTTGGCAGCTGGGAAATGATTAAGTAGCTTCTGACACCAGAATGACACCAACATGACCACCTAAATTCACTTAAAACCTGAGAGAATTTGGAAAGAAATTCTAGACACAAAAGAACAAGTTTAAGCTTGGCACCTTGGAAGTCAGCATTTTTTTCAGATAGGCTCTGTTTTCTGGCAGTGAACAGGGTTACCACAACTACTTTTAGAGAGGTCATCTTGATTCAGTGGTAGCTGCAAAGAAACCCCTCAGTTTTGAAAGTGCATTTTCCTGGTTCATGCTAGTTGAAGGAACATCTCTGGCTTTTTCAGGAGACTGAGCATTTGAATAGTGCTAAAACATGATTAATGATGACATAGACCGGCTGCAAACCTGGAGGTGGGACAGAATGCATGGCTCTTAGAGGCAGTGAACAAGTCTCCTTTATGCTGAACTTGGTGGAGTCAACAAGCAAAGCATATCCATGCTCACTTAGCATGAAGAAAAAGTTCTCCTGGTGAGAAAATAATTACAGATACACATGCAATAAAGACAAATCCAGATGAAAAAGACCTCTAAAACTGTGACAGTGTTGAATAAATGTACATAGGCTTGGGGTAGAGAATAAATAGTTATAAAAAGAAGTAAATGCTTTACAAGAATTTAAATAAACAGAATGCAGACAGTTGTAGCTTAAAGAAATAAAAAATAAGGCATGTAAAGATAGAATATACACAGATAATCTGGATTATGTATATTATTGTGTTTTCTTTGAATTTTTAACTGTGAATAAGCTAAGTACATAGAGACATTTCATTGTACAGACTGATAAGTTAAACTAGCATATCTATTTTAAAAGTATTTTGACTTCAAAATTTGGGTCTAAGGATATGTTGCTTTGGAAAAGAGATTCTGCTTTGGTTTCCACTGAGGATGAGAACCTGTAGATTCCTTCCAAACTCATGTGATCCAATGGAACATGATACCGTGAAAGGTCTCCATAAACCACTAAAATTACTTTGCTCAACAAAACCAGGAAGCAGTTTGGGGAGAACTATGCCCAAATTCCCTAAACAATTGTTTATAAATGTTTGTTTACATTTAAAGGTGAATATGCTATAGAAATGAATACTTTGCATTGGTATGGACCTTGGTATATTAATATAAATAATTTAAGGTCAATTTTTGTTATATTCATGTTGTTGGAAGCTGCTTGTTTGTCCCAGCTGCCCAGAACCAAAATAATCACACAGAAACTATATTATTTTTAAATCCCTGCTTGTCCCATTAGTTCTAGCTTCTTATTGGATAAATCTTACATATTAATTTAACCCATTTCCATTAATCTGTGCATTACCACGAGGTTGTGGCCTACCAGCAAAAATTCAGTGTGTCTATATCCAGTGGCACATCTCTCTCTCTCTGCCTCCTTTCGCTCAGCATTCAGTTTAGTTTTCTCTGCCTACTTAAGTTCTGACCTATTTACAGGCCAAGACAGTTTCTTTATTCACCAATTGTATTCAAAGCATATAGAGGGAAATCCCACATCACCTCCCCTTTTCTGTTTAAATAAAAAAAGGAAGGTTTAACTTTAACACAGATAAATTACCTATAACAAAACAGGTATCAAGCAAGGATTACAGTTATAATATTTATATATATTATATCTTTTATCATAACTAAGAAAAACTATAACTATAAATTCTTCAACTCCATCAAAGACTCCAGATGGATATAATATTACCTAAGTAGAAACGAAGTACATTGTAAGCAACTTCCAAAACTCTATAATTGACAGAGACATCTAGCTACCTGGATAGTCACTAGAAGTTCTTCTGTACCATTACAGGCACCCATCTTCAACCTACAGGCCCATAGTATCTAGCAAACTATTTCACAAAGCAGGAAATTTCAAAAATAATTCCACCTATATTGGCAGTATGAAGTCCAGGTAAGAGCAGTTTCTTGCCCAAATGGCTAACTCCACAAGGAGCCTCTTTGATGCCTGTCTTGTTCTTGAAGAAACTGGTACAGCCAGGAGCAGATATGTCTCACTGTCAAGAAAAGTCCTAAGTTCTTAAACATTTTAAATCCCATATTCTGTAGTCTTTGAAATATTTGAAGAATCCCTACTCATCTGAAATACATCTCTGTATATCATGAATCTAAATAACATGACTACAAGCTTGACTATTATAGCTAACTCTCTATTTATGTATATTTTATAATTGTACATTATATTTTTAAATGAGTTGCATAAACACAATACTTTAATCAAGATCAGAAATGTACATATACACAGTATAACAAAATTGACCTTAAATTTGTATCAATAAACCACGATCCATACCAATGCAAATCTATAGCATATTGCCCTTTATATATAAACAAATATTTATAAACAATGGGTATAGTTCTCTCCATAGTGCTTCCTGCTTTTTGTTAGGCTGTCTAGGAGAAGGCCACTTGTTGGTTCCTGACCACTTAGCCCCCAAATAATCACATAGAAACTATGTTATTTAAATCACTGCTTCTTATTGGCTAACTCTCACATATTAATTTACCCCATTTCTATTAATCTGTGAATAATCATGTGGCTGTGACTTATTGGCTAAAGTTCCATCTGGTTCTGGTGGGGCTACACGGCTTTTCTCTGACCCCTCCTCCTTTTCCCCACCATTTCGTTTAGTTTTCCCTACCTAGCTCTGTTCCCCTATAGCTCTGCTGTAGGCCCAAAGCTGCTTCTTTATTCATTAATGTTAATCACAGCATACAGAGAGAAATCCCATGTTACCTCCCCGTTTCTGTTTAAACAAAATGGAAGACTTTAACAGAGTAAAATTACATCTAACAAAACAGGTATAATCTGTATATCACCACATAGCTTGTGGCTTACTGGGTAAATTTCCTAACATCTCTCTCTCTGGTGGCTCCATGACTTCTCTCTTACTCTGCCTTTCTCCTCCCATGCTATAGGCCAAGCCAGTTTATTTATTCATTAACCGATAAAAGCAACACATAGACAGAAAAACCTCCCACACCATTGGGCAAAGTATTTTGGGGGCTATTCACAGCAACCTTTCAGGGATTCTTGGTGGATTAAATCACATTAGTCTGGAAGCATTCCACAGGTTCTCATCTTCTGAGAAACAAAAACAGAACCTCTTTTCCAAAACAACACATTCTTTGACCCATATTTTGAATTCAAGATAACTTTAAAATATTTATGTTGGTTTAGCAATCCCCAAAATAAAATATCTCTCTGCAGTCAAAAAATTCAAAGAAAACCCAATAATATACATAATTCAGACTCTCTGTGAATTTGCATTTTCATGGCTTATTCTTTTTACTTCTTTTAATTTATGACTGTCTCTACTCTTTCTCTTTAAAGACTTTACATTTTTTAAAAAAAATTACTTCTTTTAATAACTGTCTATATTGTTTTTCTTCTCTCTCCTAAGCCTATATACATTTATCTAACACTGTGACCCATTTAGAGGTCTTTTTCACCTGGATTTGTCTTTATTGCATATCTGTAATTCACAGATACCAGGACAACTTCTTAAAATGCTAAGCACTTCTTATGAATTTTAGTGGCACCATTGCTAGAGTAAATATGGAAGTACCTGCTTGCCCCATCCAGTCCAACATGGTGGAGCTGTTTGCTGCCTGAGAGCCATGCTCACAACTTTGTTTTCAGGCACACAGCCAGTCTATGTTGCCATTACACAAGTTGTAGCACTTAGTTCCCAAACCCCATTTAAATGTTCAGCCTCCTGAAAGAACCAGAGGTTGCACTGGCAGCATGGCCCAGAAAGCTGACAGTTTCACAATAATGCAGCTTTTCTCCTACTACCACTGAATCAGGAAAACCTCTCTTAAAGGAGCCACAGTATGTCACTAGCAAACAAAGCCCATTCAGGCAAAAAAAGTGGCTAAACTTTGTTTTTTAGTGTCTACAATTTATTTGCAAGCTCTCTTAGGTTTTAAGTGGATTTTAGTTGGCAACGTGGGCTAATGGACCAAGTAGTGATTGAATTAATAGTTTCTGTGTGATCATTTTTGGGCTGAGCACCCCAGACAATCAAGCAGCCTCCAATAACATATATATAAGCTCTTGATTAAGGTATTGTGTTTGTGCAGATCATTTAAAAATATAATATATAATTAAGAACTACAGATTAATAGGCAATCATAATAATCAAACTTGTCATGTTAATTAGGTTTTCTAGATGTAGAGAGGTATATTTCGGTATATATATTTTCAAATCTTTCAAAGGCTACCAGAATATGGCATTTAAATGTTTTAAAAGCTTACAACTTTTCAAGACAATCAGACTCATCTGCTCCTGGAAGCACCAATTATTTCAAGAGGAAGATGGGCATTAAAGAGGCTCCTAATGAAGTTTGTTAGCCATTTAGGAAGACACTGCTCTTGCCTGAATGGCTTGATGATATTCTCTATGAACTGGACTTGCAAGACCCACAGAAAAATTACTGATGAACTTGCCAAAAGGTGAGACAGTTCTTCAGGGTTCCTTCTTCATGAAAGAGTCTGCCAGACATTTTGTGGGATACAGAAGAAAGTGACTGACAAATTGCCAATAGAGGCGGAACTGTCTTTGAAATTTCTTGCTTCATGGAGAAGTCTGTCAGATGCTATGGGACTGTAGGCTGAAGTTGGATGCCTAGGACAATATTACAGAAGAACTTTGGGTGACTGTCCAGGCACTGAGATGTCTCTGTCATTTCTGGAGTTTTGGAAGTTGGTTACAATGTACTTCATGTTTACTTAGGTAATATTATATCCTTCTGGAATCTTTGATGGAGTTGAAGACAAATAATTACAATTATAATTTTCCTTAATTATGATATAATATAAATTATATATAAATATTTTAACTGTAATTCTTGATTAATACCTGTTTTGTTACATATAATTTTACTATGTTAAAGTTAAAACCTTTCATTTTATTTAGACAGAAAAAGGGAGGTCATGTGGCATTCACCTCTGCATATGTGTTGCTTTTATTGGTTAATGAATAAAGCCATTTTGGCCTACAACAGGGCAAAACAGAGCTTTGCAGGAAAACTAAACTGAATACTGGGAGAAAGTAGGTAGTGTCAGGGAGAGATGTCATGGAGTTACTGCAAGAGACAGACACCTGAGCCAACTAGAACATTAACAGTAAACCATGAGCCTTGTTGTGATGCAAAGATAAATAGGAATGGGTTAATTTAAGATGTAAGAGCTGTCAAATAAGAAGCTAGAGCTAATAGGCCAAGCAGTGGTTTAATTAATACAGTTTCTGTGTAATTAGTGTGGGTATCGGTGCCTGGGAGAAGAACAAGCAGTCTCTGACAACATGTATGCATGATATATCTGTGACCATTCATTCTATTGTGTGGGTGATGAGGTCAGAGAATAACTTTATGAAGTCTATTTTTCCCTTTCACCTTTTCTGGCTTCTTGACAACTGAAGTTGTCAGACTTGCATAGAAAATACCTTGACCTGCTGAAATTTCATTAATCTGTTTTTAAATAAATATGAATGAAAGTCTTGTTTGACCATCTCTTCTTTCAAAAGTGATATTATACATAGCAACCACATGTCATAGGCATAAAAATAAAGAATAATGTTGATTGCCGAGATATTTTGAAGATAGTTAATTAGGGTTTGGCATCTAACATTTTCTGTCTGTATCACCTCAGGGTGTCAAAACAAAATCATTAGATTTGGGACTTAAAACAACATAAATATGTCTTTACTCATAGCTTTTAAGCCTGAGCAATCTGACTTTATGACATTGGATGGTCTATCTTTTGCAAGCAACTCTCATCTTATTTTTGTCTTATTACTTGGTGGACAAGACAATGTGAGAAACTGTCTCTTTTTTCTTTTTATCTATACTTAAATATGTTATCTAGTATGCAATATAATAAGTCTTATTGCATTTTCAGACATACTGTTTCTTTTGATAATTGTCCTCAAGTCCACTTTACCACCCCATTCCATCCATCATTCTGCTTTTATGTAACATGTATTCTTTTATGGTCTTGGTCTCTTGGTCCCACCCTAAAACATCCTTTTCCTCTTCCATTGATTCCTTTCAAATTTCATTAACTAAACACACACATGCATGTATGCAGACACACACACAGACACACACACATTAGAATGTAGGCTTTATATATGAGAAGAACATGAAGTCTGTTTAATTGAATTCAATTACTTAATATGATAAGTTACATTTCTGTTCAGTTTCCTGAAAATGTAATGAATTCATCTTCTTTATGACTGTTTATGATTTCCCTGAGTACATGTACTACATTTTCTTCATCCTTTCTTCTGTTAGTAGACACCAAGCTTAAACACTTTAATAAAATTTATTAGAAGTAATTTCACAATTTAATTACCTTTCAATACCACAAGTTTTTGTATCATCAGATAAGCTAAGCTTTTACTGGGGTTACAAACATTCACTACATAAGAAGCATTCATTATTTTCATCATTACCAGATCTAAACAGATAATTTTCAACAAAGAAATCTCAAATGGCCAAAGTAACTTAAATATTGAAAACCCTCAGCCATCAAGGAAATGCAAATCAAAACAACACTGTGAGATTCCATTTTACACATGTTAAAATGGCCAAGATTTAAAAAAAAGCACAAATCACAGTTCAAGCTAGTGAGGATGTGGAGTAAGGGAAAAATGCCTTCATTGCTGGTGGTAGTACAAGATTGTTCAACCACTATGGACATCAATATGACAGTTTCACAAAAAATTGGGAATTGACCCAGTTATACCACTCTTGGGCATATTATTTAAGGATGGTCAATCATACCACAAAAACACTTGAACAACTGTGTTCATAGAAGCATTATTCATAATAGTCAGAACCTGGAAATAACCTAGATGTCCATTAACTGAAGAAAGGATAAAGAAATTGTCGTACATTTACATGATGGGGTAGTACACAGCTCTTAAAAACAATATTATGAAATTCAAAGGCAAATGGACAGAACTAGAAAAAAAAATCATCCCAAGTGAGGTAATACATATATAGGAAAAAAACACAGTATGTAGTCATGTATAAGTATTATTTTCCTGTTAAGTAAAGTATAATCATACTATAATCTGTATACCCAGAGAAGGTTTGTAGCATGGAGGGCTCAAGGTGGATAATCTGATCTCCCTGAGAATCAGAAATAGAAGAAATTTCGTGGATATACTGGGGGTAGATGGGGAAGTAAATCTGAGGGATTAGGTGGGGATGGCCTGGGGGAGAGTACTGAAAGAGACATTTGGAAAGAGGGTTATTTAAAGCTCAAGTCAAAACCTTGTGTAAGGGAAACTCCCAGTATTACACAAGGATGACCCTAGATAAGACTCATAGCAACAAGGGATATGTAGCCTGAACTGGGCAACCTCTGTGACCAGGAAAGACTACCATTGAGAAGACTGGGACATCAACCCACCCACATAACCCTTGATCTATAGTCTATGTGATGCGCTGGAGTAAATGTGGTATAGAGATTGTGGCAGTATCACTATAGTAAACTAACCCCTGACACTGCCTGAAATGCCAGGACCCAGAAGCTAGATGACCCAGAGTTCTAGGATAGAATGAAACAGGACTGATGAAAAACAATTGTAAATGTAATGTTGCCTAATGGTTTTCTGCTATACTCATAGATTGATACTTATACCTAACCTAATTGTCATTAGAGAGGTTTCATCCAGCAATTGAGAGAAAACGATGTAGAGATCCACAATCAAACATTAGTCTGAGCTCAGGGAATCCCAGTGAAGAGAGGGAAGGATTGTTAAGAGTCAGGGGTATCAAGGACATTCCAAGAAAATCTACAGAATTAACTAACCTGTGCTCATAGGGGTTTTCAGACACTGAACTGACAACCAAGGAGCTTGCAGGGGACTGACATAGGCCCTCTGTGCATATGGGATAGTTATTGCTTTGTCTTTTTGTGGGACTCCTAAGAGTGGGAGCAGGGGCTATCTCAACAATTTGATTGTATTTTTAACCATATTCATCATATTGAGTTGCCTTGTCCCAGCCTTAATATAAGGCAAGGTCTTATTACAACTTGAAATGCCATGCTTTGTTGATATCTTTGGGAAGCCTGCCCTTTTCAGAATAGAAATGGAAAAGTGGAGGTGTGGGGTAGGGATTCGGGGAAGATATGATTATCTGCATGAAACTGCCAACAAGTCAAAATTCTAACAAGAGTTGGGGAAAGGCCAATGAAGCCACACCTGTGGTTGAAGAACGATTGGCAGTTGGTGGTTGCCAAGACAAGAAGTGCTATTTTCCATCAGAGTGGCATTATTTGTTATATTGTCTAGAATCCAGTTGATTACCCTATACCCATGTACATACAGGCAGCACTAAGTGAACTCAGTAGATTATAAAAAGTAGACGAGTTGGCAGAGGCATGTGGTAGGGAAGATCTGTGTAGATCAGGCAGGGAGTGAGGTGTGAATATAAAATACATTATACAATGTGAAGATACATAATTTTGTAAACAAAATAATATGAAATACAGTGGAGAAGAAACATGTAATATATATATATATATGTATATATATACAGAATAAGTATATATGTGTGTGTGTGTTTGTGTGTGTGTGAGAAAGAGAGAGAAATGTAATCAGCTTCTAGCAAGAAGCAGCCTTTTTTAGTATTGTAGAACATAAAGTTAGTGTCAGTTAATGGACACATAAAATACTTCCTTCAGAGAGGAGTGATAAAGAACAGAAGAAATTTAGTGACACAATATTCAAAAATTGTGAAGGATAAAATATAAATTGACAAGTGCTTATCTCAGAAAAGCAAGAGTGTCAGTTGCCAAGATCTGTCAGTTTTGAGGTTTTTAAAATTCAGTCCATCTTGCCAGAGGGACAGGAGAGAGGAAACCCGGAAGAGTATTTGTTTGGCTTCTGCATGACTTTATCAAATATTGGATGCATTTGTTTATTTCTGTTTGTTTTCTTTCTAAAAAGCTAATTATTCCCACCCTCGTAAATATTCCTAGTAAACACTCATAGGCAGTTGGTGGTGATGTGATGCCAACATGTAACTGTTGCTTTGCATTTTCTTTAGGAAACAATTGGGAAATGTAGCAATATAATTATCAACCATTATGATTTGATGAATATTCTAAGTAGTCTGTGTTTCCTTCGAGACCTCCTGTGTTTAACAGTGTGAACACTGGCAGTAGCTGTGAAACAGTGCTCTTTGATACACTTAAACCTTTTGATTTTTTTTTTTAGATTTTAGAGGCCTGCATAAACATTTGTGTATGGTAAAATTAACAGTCTGGAATAACAGTTCAGTTTTACACCATTGTATGTACTTCTAAGCTTCTAAAAAAAGAATTCTAGCATTATCAATTATGTCACAATATGTTTTTCTCAGGTCTAATGAGGAACGTGTTTCAGAGTCCAGTGATAGATGCAAAATTCATACCCCTTTTCCTTCTAAATCAATTTAAATGTCTAAAATAATAATTGAATTTTTAAAAATTGGGTAATGTTTTCCATTTAGGAAGAAGAGGAAATCTCTTTTCTTTAAAAATCTAAGGTTCAGCACAAGAAAGTGCCTTCCTGTGTTTTTCTTACTTATCAAACTTGAAAGTTCAAAAGATTTTTTTTGTACAGTAAAAAATCAATACACAGAAGCATTAGATGTGAAATCTTTGGGATAAGCAACATAAGAGTGTGACCTAAATACAAATTTAAAAGTAGACTTTTAAATTTAATTGAGTTTTTATCTTTTGTTTCTGTGTAGTTGTATTTTTGTGAGTATATTTATACATGTTTATAGGTACCCCAGGAGGCCAGAAGACAACATTGTACTGGAGCCCCTGGAACTGGAAATATATATATGCAGCTATTTTGAGAGAAATTATCTAAGTCATTTACTCTTCAAAGGAAATGTGTTGAACTATTGGTGATACCTCTGTAAGATATAATGAGAAGTCATTTGTAAGTGGGTGCCTCAGGACTATCTTTTAAGGTAACTGGATTTTTGCCAAGTGTGGGAAAAAAGTTTTTAAAAAAGCTAGAATGAAATAATAAAAATGAACAATGGCCTTTGATCTATATTTCCAAGTAGACAAAAAACTTACAAAGTTCTGCATTTCACTGCCAAGTACTCCAAAGAAACATACTGTTTAGAAGCTGAATACCTTTATTCTACTACGAGAGATAAGATTCCTGATTTTACTTCAAATCTTCTACTTATAAATACTGAAAATCATGTAAATAGTGATACTTTCAAAGATAGAAAAGAGTCTTGGTACCAGTTTTTGGGTTTTTTTGTTTTGTTTTGTTTTGTTTTTGGTTCAGGAGCAGTTCTTTATTTTTTCTAATAGAAGGAAAGCAACAATGTATTTCAAATGTATGTGCATTTTTTTCCTTCGACACAAATTTCTTTGAAGTGTTTTTCTTTACCTCAAAATTTTCAATGAAGATGAAGATAGTAAAACTGTTCCCAAACTAAAATTTTGTTGTCAATTTTGTTGTTGTTATTATTCTGCAGTTCATTTAAAACATTTTTTTAATCTTTGAAAATGCATTCATTGTATTTTCCACCGATAAAAACTCCATGAAGTTCTCCCAAGGATCTCTGAACACCTTTGCCTTACTTCATTCTCTCCTTATGTCCTTATTTTTAACTAATAACCACTGAGTCCAGTTCATACTGTCAGTATGTACACAGGGGTGAGGTCATCCACTGGGTCATGGATAAGCTATCTGTGCTCACACCCTTAAATAATAGAGATTCTCCAACAGTCATCATCGCTCATAATCTTCTTCACAAGTTGTGTTGCTTTGAATGCCCCTCCCATAACCATATTGGAATTGATCTAGTGTAGGTGTTCTACAGGTAAAAATAGCTGCTTTGGATTTATTTGTGCAATAGCATGTCACATGCAGAAGACATTAGAAGGACTTATTCTTCATCCTCTATAATTTTTGTAGTTATTAAATAATAGTACCTACCGTGAATGTTGAATTTAGGTAGAAGTATGGGAAACAAAATGCAAAGAAGAAAAAAATTAAAATTCATGCCAATTAATGATGTTTGGCATTTAAATTAGGCTTACTCAGAAGGAACACCAAAACTGGAATATTTGCCCTTTAGCCTACCCATTTGCAAACTTTGGCTTCCTGTGTATGTATAATGGGCGGGATAATTACCAAGAGAAGAAAATGAGAGAAAGTAGTCTGTCATTGGTTAAAAACAAATGTCTGTCATTTGGGAGACTGAGGCAAGAATATTGCCAATAGTTCCAAGCCAGTCAGGTCTACAATGTGAGACTTTCCCAAAATACTAAAAATATTGGAATTTTCTTTCAATGTGGAAATGGATTCTTTAATATAATATGTAAAAAAGTAAGTATTGAAATTATAAAGCAATGCACAGAGCAATATTTTTGAAATTACAGTTGATGGCTAACCAAGGGTTATTAAATCAAATGTTAAGCAATTGTTACTAATGCTTAATACAGTAGAAGAACACAAAACAAAGATATTCAAATATATTTTAGAAAATTGGTTTAAATATTTTGGTGAAACTTTTACTTTAGTTTTAGACCTCTCTTTCTACATGTATATTTTGTCTCTTATTTAGGGATTTTCATTAAATAGTTTTAGAAAACCTCCATGTATCAAAAACAACTCTCATTTAAAAAAAATTAGGTTTGTTTTTTTTGTTTTTGAATAATGGCTCTCATTTTTTTAAAAAATGGAGGTGTTGGTTTAGCTTTTCATTTATTATTTATTTAATTGAAATCTCTAAAAGTTAGTATAGTTTTGAAAGGGCCTTTATGTGACTCTGAGCGCTTTGGAATTTACATACTTGAACAAAATAAATAGTCATTAAAATTTCAGTTTCCAGGTGGTGGTGGCACATGCCTTTAATCCCAGCACTCAGGAGGCAGAGGTAGGCAGATCTCTGTGTGTTCGAGGTCAGCCTGATCTACAGAGGGAGTTCCACGGCAGCCAGGGCTCTTATGCAGAGAAACTCTGTCTTGGAAAAACACAAAAAAAGAAAGAAAAAAAATGAAATGATAACATGGCTGTTTGTGTCCTCTTCAATCTGAAACTAAACCAAAGCTAGATTCTGAGCACTCATTGTCTCTGCCTCCTGAGTGGTGGGATTAAAGGCAAGTGTCACCACCACCTGTTCTCTATGGCACACTAGTGTGGCTACTGGGATTAAAGTTGTTTTGTAGGTAGATACTACTCATTCATTTTCCAGCCTCCCAGACCGAAATAATCGCACAGAAACTATATTAATTACAAGAGTGCTTGGCCAATAACCCAGGAGTATTTCTAGCTAGCTTTTACATCTTGGATTAGCCCATTTCTATTAATCTGTGTATCCCCATGAGGGTAAAGCCTACTGGTAAAAGATCTGGGCGTCTTTCTCCTTTGGCAGCCATGGTATCTCTTTGACTTTGCCTTCTTTCTCCATATACCTCTTCCAGTCTGGCTATATTTTGCCATACCTTAGGTTGAAGTAGATTTTTTTATTTACCAATGGTAATAAAACATATTCACAGCATACAGAGGGGAATCCCACATTAGTGTGCGCCACCACTGCCTTGTCTGCATGTCTTATCAGTGTAGCTGTTGTACTCTCTGACCTTAAGGCAAACATTATTTATTAAAATACAAATGAAATATCACTAGAGTTAAGTTCCCAAAACCCACATAGTGGAGAGAAAAACTAGTCATAAGCAAACTGTTGTCTGACCTTGACATGTATTGGGTAAAGCATATAACACCCCCTCTCTCTTTCTCTTTCTCTCTCTCTCTCTCTCTCTCTCTCTCTCTCTCTCTCTCTCTCTCACACACACACACACACACACATACACACACACACACACACACACACACAGATCCTTATAAAAGAAAATTATGCACTGTTCTAAAACTGTGGTATAAACTTTTTCTCACAAAAAATTTACCATAGAAGTGTCTGTGAGGATGATCTAGAACAAAGAAGCCCTGTTAGATTTTCCAGAAGAGAAACTAGCTGTCCTCATGGGGTACTGGTGCCTAGCCCCTTCATTTGGAAAATCAGAAATAAATAATAAAAATGCTCCTTAAAATAAAATTTCAATGTCTCATACATCTTCTCCACACCTTTTATTACTTTTGAACATGGCTTTCCTATGTTCAACACCATTGTTTCAGGTATCTGTGCCCTGTTGTTACTGATTAGCAAGTACATTTTACCAACTGACTTAAAAAAGACCATTAAATAGAAGTCTCTATTTGTCCAAATCTATTTTTGTGTATTACTTTTTTAAATATTTAGTTAGTTCCCCAACATAATATCAATGACTATTTATAATATCCCCATCATTTTGAGGAAGAGATAAAGTATAATTTTAAAGATACTAAAATATGTAAATAGAATGCCCACATTTAAACTGGAATTTACTCTAATTTAAATAGTATGATGTTATAGAATATATGAATGGTTGGAAAACAAAAACAGATTATAGTGTATTTTTTATTCTTTTTGTTTATGTACTGTTAACTACTAACAACATATGGAAAGCTAGGAAAGACCAAATCAGTCATTATGGTAGTGTCTTTTATTAAGGTAACTAATTGTCTATAGTGAGGGAGATAATGACTGAAGGACATATACAGTCATAAAGACACAGGTAAAATGGAAAGTTTAAAGTCTGATAAATTTAAGGATTAACAAAATCTTAGTGCATACCTTTCCTTACTTATAGACTCAATGTTCAGGAAATAACCCTCAGCAATATTCTAAAGACAGAAAAAAAATTAAATTGAGAATACACTAAGAGCCCAACATATTTTTAAAAGTAAGGTATTGCTTTCAAATATCTTAAGATAAGATCGATAACTTTATAGTGTATGTGCAGCTGGATGAAAGAGAATCATAATGGGGTTCCTGAGACAGTCTCTGCAAGAAATGCACATGAAATAAAGCATCAGAAAAACTGTTTAGAATCTTCTTGGAGGTCACATAGTGGGGTGTTAAGGCAAAATTATGTGTTTTGTTCTTTTAATGAAACAGATATTGATTGAATTTAACACAAAACTACAAGTTCTTTGTTTTTTTATGGTCATCTGAAATACCATCTATTTGTGAGAAAGTCCAATGAGCTCAATTAAGTACAGAAAACACTTTTTATATTACCGTGCACTGGAAAATTGAGGGCTGGAATTTGGGCAAGGCTACAAAATGAACACCTGAGACTCCACTTCAGGAAAACTATAATCTTCTTGAGATTTTCAGGGAGATAAAGATATTAGTAAGTGTCCAGATGCTGGTACTGAAAGCCAGATTGTCTTTCTTATCCAAGTAATCTGTCTTCATTTGACTAGCTGGCAAATACTTTCCTGACAACTATGAAGGCACTCCTGGAAGTATTTATGAGTGACATATTTGATTCATCAAGAAATTAATGGATGATAATATGACCTCAAATCTAAGATTATAATCAGAAAGCTGCAAATGAGGAGAAGGATTTTTTCCTTTCTGTAAACATTTTCCTTACTGAGTTTTCATCATCTTCCCATGATTTTCTTTCATTATAGTAAAGCAGGACTCAACATGTCTTAGAAAAAGAGCTGAGAAGGGAATTGGGGATTAGTTCTCACAAAGAAAAAATGTAGGAAATCCTGCAGGTGACAAAGTAAGTAATAAGACACTGGAATTTTATTATTCCTCCTTCTTTAAAATTTTTAAACTGTGTGTTGTGCACATAACAATAGTTCTGTTTTAAACAAGACAGAAAATCCTTCTATGGGAAAAATAGTTTTTAACAGTGCTTGTTGATTAAAGACTTACATGTTTAGAAAGTTTTAGAAAATGAGTTTGTTTAATGAATTTAGCTTAAAATGATAATATCTTGTATTATTTAAATTTCAATTAAATAAATATTTAGAAAATTGAAGAGTGGCATAATTCTTATTTAAAATACACAATCTTTTGAAGTCCCTTAGCTATTAACTATTACAGAAAGAAGTTGTGTTGTATTAGGCTGTTTGTTGGTCCTGGCTGCCCAGAAACAAAATAATCACACAGAAACCATATTAATTAACACTGCTTGGCCCGTTAGCTCTACCTTCTTATTGGCTAGCTGTTACATCTTAATTTAATCCATTTTTTATTAATCTGTGTACTGGGTAATATTCCCAGCATCTGTCTCAGGCAAAGGACCATGGCTTCTCCCTGACTCCACCTCCTTTCTTCCACTATTCAGCTTAGATTTCCCCACCTAGATCTCTTCTTTTGCCCTATCACAGGCCAAGACAGTTTCTTTATTCATTAACCAATAAAAGCAACACATGCGCAGAAGGACCCAAAAACCATAGTTGCTCTTTTCTAGTTGAAATAATGTAGTTCTCAGACTCTAAGTAAAACTTTCCACCACAAGAAATATATGGCTTCCTCTGTAAAAATTGGTTGACTTTTCAATGCTTGGACAAGAAACCTACAAATGAGCATTTTTTACTCTGTAGGGCAGCAGAGAAGATGGTGCCTGAACTGGCCTTGGCCCATAACCATACTGATGAATATTTTGCATATCACCATAGAACCTTCATCTGGCGATGGATGGAGATAGAGACAGAGACACATATTGGAACATTGGACTTAACTCCCTAGGTCCAAATGAGAAGCAGAAGGAGGGAGAGCGTGAGCAAGAAAGGCAGGACCAGAGGGAACCTTCATCTAACGATAGATGGAGATAGAGACGGAGACCCACATTGGAGCATTGGACTGAGTCCCCAAGGTCCAAATGAGGAGCAGAAGGAGGGAGAACATGAAAAAGGAAATCAGGACCGCGAGGGGTACGTTCACCCTCTAATACAAGGGGACTGATGGAATGAGAGCTCACCAAGGCCAGCTGGACTGGGACTGAACGAGCATGTGATCAAACCGGAGTCTCTTAATGTGGCTGACATGGAGGCTGACTGAGAAGCCATTGACAATGGCACTGGGTCTTGTTTTGTCTGCATACACTGGCTTTTTGGGATCCCAGTCTGTTTGCATGCTCACCTTCCTAGACCTGGAGGGAGAGGAGAGGAACTTGAACTTCCCACAGGGCAGGAAACCCTGACTGCTCTTAGGACTGGAGAGGGAGGAGGAGAGGGAGTGAGGGGGAAGAGGAGAGGGAGTGGGGGGAATGGGAGGGTATGGGTAGGAGGGGAGGAAGTGGAAATTTTTATAAACAAATAAATAAATAAATTTAAAAAAATACAAAAAAGAAAAATAGGTAATAGTAAAAAATGGGAATTTACTGAAATGACAAGTAAGCTAGCTTAGAAGATGTTCCAGTGATCACTTTGAATAGTCATGGTACTCATTGTGATTTCGGTATCAGGGTGACTGTGGTCTCATTAAATGATTTTGTGAATGTTCTTTCTCTATATTTTGTGGAATAATTTGAGGAGTATTGGTATTAGCACTTTGTTTAAAATCTTTTAGAAATCTCCACTTAAATCATACGGCCCTAGGCTTCTTTTATTTGGGAGATTTTAATAAGTGCTTCAATTTCACTAGGAGTTATATGTTTATTTATATTATTTATCTGATATTGTTTAATTTTGGTAAATGATATCTATAAAGAAAATATTGCATTTTTTATACCATCCAATTTTGTGGAGTGCCAGTTTTTGAATTATGACCTAATGATTCTCTGAATTTTCTCAGTGGCTGCAGTTGTGTTACCTTTTTCATTTGCGATTTTGGTAATTTGGATATTCTCTCTCTACCTCTTAATTTGGATAAAAGTTTTCTATCTTGTTCATTTTCTGTCAGGGCCAGGTACAAGCCCAGACCATAAATTATTTCTCTCTGGACCAGAGCCTAACATAAACTATCTCTCTCAGGACTGGCATGGAGCTGCGGGAATAAAGACACAAATTGCATGGCTTTATCAAAAGGGAGATTCTTCATGGTCCCTCATGATATCCTGAGTTCACATCCTGAAGAATTCCTCCTCATTTATTCTCCAAACAGCCTTATATACCAAAACATAAACTGATGGGGAAATACAGGAGCATTCTATCTCCTTGGAAACCAGTTGAATGGCTTTTAATCACATCCACAACTACCTGTGTGCTCTGTATGCTAACTGTCATATAGGTTTCAACTAACATCTCTATCAAGCATTCTCCAAATTATAAAGAAGGGAGCAAACAACATCCTGACCTTTTGTTAGGTAGTGACAGCCTGTCTGGAAGGTTATGTGACTGCTCCAGATACTAGCCATGGTCCAATAACTTGGTTGTCACACTATATAGAAATATAGGCCCACAATCCACTCTCTCTTATTAATTTTAATAAAACCTGTGTTTCTGCAACAAGACAGAATGATCACGCCTGGCTTGGGCAAAGACCTCTTCATTTACCCAAATATGGAAGAGGCATTCATATATGTAAGCTCCTGTATTAGACATCTGGGAAGAAGAAGCTTCAAACCCATCATTGGCTGCTGATCTCTGTGAAGGAAGGATTTATGGAGAGAGATACCTTTGGGCCCAGTTTCTCAGAGCCATAGTTTCCTGTCAGGATAAATTATAATGCTTTATGAATAATCATGCTCCCAAAGGCTATAGTCTCCTATTTAAAGGAGAAAGGATTCCCTGAGTTGAAAATGCTTCTTTAGCTTGTTTAGAACACCTTTCAAATCTTTTACGTTGTATCAAAATCTAAAGTTCTTAACATAAGCATTAAATCCAAACATTTACAAGGTGTGTCAAACTTTTCTCAGCAGTTGCAAACAACAACATGTCAATATCATAATTCTTAGCATTGTTGGTCAATACCAACTTTTCCAAATATCTTTAGGTCAGTACCATGATTCTCAGCATTATTGGTCAATACCAACTTTTGTCAACATCTTATATGCAGTTACAAATATCAGGTCAATACTGGTAAAAATACAGTGATACTGCTGTTATCCAGCTTTGCCCACCAGAGTTTTCTTAAAGAGCCAACTGTTTGTTTCATTGGTGCTTTGTATTGTTCTTTTCGTTTCTCCTTTATTGATTTTAGTCCTCAGTATAAATCCTGCACAAATCCCAACTTCAAGTGGATCAAAGAACTCAACATAAAACCAAATACACTGAACCTGATAAAAGTGTAATTGGGGAAGAGTCTTGAATGCATTACCACAGGAGACAACTTCCTGACTAGAACACTGAAAGCATCAGCACTAAGATCAACAATTAATAAATGGAACCTGATGAAACTGAAAATCATCTGTAAAGCAAAGGGCACTGGCAGTAGGGCAAAATGGCAGCCTACAGAATGAGAAAAGATTTTCACCAACTTCACATCTGACAGAGGGTTAATAGATATCAAGAAAATAAATAATTCAATTTAAAAATGGGGTATAGGGACTGGAGAGATGGCTCAGAGGTTAAGAACACTGGCTGTTCTCCCGGAAGTCCTGAGTTCAATTCCCAGCAACCACATGATGGCTCATAACCATCTGTAATAAGGTCTGCTGCCCTCTTCTGGCATAGAGGTGTACATGCAGGAGGAATATTGTATACATAATAAACAAATTCTTAAAAAAAATAAAAATAAAAATGGGGTATAGATCTAAACAGATTTCTCAGAAGAAGAAATTCAAATGGCTTTAATGCGGGTCTCTGTCTCTATCTCCATCCACCGCCAGATGAAGGTTCTATGGTGACATGCAAGATATTCATCAGTGTGGCTATGGGACAAGACCAGTTCAGTTAACCAGAAACAGAGACCCAAATTGGAGCACTGGACTGAGCTCCCAAGGTCCAAATGAGGAACAGAAGAAGGGAGAACATGAGCAAGGAAGTCAGGACCATGAGGGGTGCATCCACCCACTGAGACAGTGGGACTGATCTAATGGGAGCTCACCAAGGCGAGCTGGACTGGGAGTGATGGAGCATGTGATCAAACCAGACTCTCTGAATGTGACTGTCAATGAAGTCTGACTGAAAAGTCAAGGACAATGGCACTGGGTTTTGATTCTACTGCATGGACTTGCTTTGTGGAAGCCTGGTTTGTTTGGATGCTCACCTTCATAGACCTGGATGGAGGGGGAAGAAACATTGATGTCCCATGGGGCAGGATACACTGACTGCTCTTAGGACTGGAGAGGGAGGAGGAGGAGAGGAAGGGGAGGGAAGAGGAAATGGGGAGGAAGTGGAAAATTTTAATAAATAAATAAATTTTTAAAAAAAGAAATTCAAATGGCTGGGAAACATTTAAATGTTCAACATCCTTAGACATCAAGAAATGCAAATTAAAACCAATCTGTGTCACAACCCACATAAGTAGATCTATTCCACATTGACTAAAAGTCGAAGAGTTTAGATCTATGCTTGCTTCTTCAGGATTATCTACGATAGGTTTGGCCCAGGGTGTGGCTACCTAAAGGATGCTTTGCCTAAGGTATGGTCTCTGCATGTCCTGCCTAAACAGAATATATAACTCAGGATATATTACTTGATATTTCAGGTGTTGAAGAGGTAATTGTTCTGTTTGTTCTTTGTAGCATGTTAAAATAGTCTTTTGCCTTCTTCCCTCTTTTTGGATTGGGGTATATAAAGCATATGATAAATAAATGTGGGCAAATTCAGTACTCAATGGTTTGCCCTCTTTACTCTTTTCTGTGTCTCTGTCTTTTTCTTTTGTATCTCTGTTTTTTTTCTGCCTAACATTCTAATCCACATGCCCCTACCCTGGAAGATACTAAGCTATCAAGGTTGGACCCCAAGAGATGTCCGATTGTAGGACCACAACAACTATGAGATTCCATCTCACACCTGTCAGAATGGCTAGCATCAAAAGCACAGTGATAGGTAATGATGAATAGAATGAGAATCAAGGAGAAAACTCTTGCACTGATGCTTGGACTGCAAACTTTTATTTCTACTATGGAAATAAATATAGTGGTTCCTCAGAAAACTGGGAATTAGTCTACCTCAAGAACCAGCCATTCTTGGCTATAGACTCCAAAGACACTCCTTCCAACTAGAAGGACACTTGATCAACTACATTCAAAGTGTCTTTATTTATAATAGCTAAAACTGTTGAAAACCTAAATGTCCCTCAACCGAAGAGTGGATAAAGAAGATGTGACATGTTTACACAAAGATGTACTACTCAGCTTTTAAAAAAATAAAATTTGCAAATGGATTGGACTGGAAAAAATCACCTGGAGTGAGGTAATCCAGATCCAGAAAGACAAACATAGTAATGTATTCAGATATAAGTGGATAGTAGATGTTAATTAAGGAATAGTCATGCTTTAATCTGCAAACCTAGAAAGGCTAAGAAACAAGGAGGGCTCCAAAGAGGATGAACAGATCTCCTTGTGAAGGAAAGCAGATCTTGTCAGTGGACTAGAGGCCAGTAGGAATGGAAACATGAGGGATCAGATGGGGGAAGGACTAGAGATAGAGTATGGTTATAGATGACTGGAATTGAAGGGCATGGGAGGGAGGATGTGGAAACCAAGTGCAGCAGAAACTCCCAGGATTCTCCAATGAAGACTCCTAGTAATGGAGGATTCAGTGTCTGAGATGGGCATCCTCTGTAATCAGGCAAGGCTTCCAGTGGTGGAACTGGAACACCAACCAAGCCATAAAACCTTTGAACAACACCTGTCCTGCCTGAAAAATGTTCTGGGGCAATAGAAATACAGAATTTTTAGAATTAGCCAACCAATGACTGGTCTAATTTGAGGCTCATGCCATGAGAGGGAGTCCATACCTGCCACTGCCTGGATGGCCAGTAACTGGAGGCTGGATAGCCCAGAGACATATAATTGTAAAAAATCAATAAAATGATTCCTAATGCTTAGTATAGAAAAGTAGGATGAAGAGTTACTTGCCAATGAGGAACTAAAAAGAACAATTTTACAGGACACAGCTGAAGGCACCATTTAAGCTGTTAATAATCTTCTGCATATATGTGTGCTGGTTAGTCTTGTAAAGTTGACACATACTAGAGTCTCCTGAGAAGACAGAAACTCTGGACATGTTTTTGGGGAAATTTCTTGCTTTTTAATTGATATGAAAGGGTCCAGCCCATTTTTTTGTGGTGCCATGCTTGGTTAGGTAGTCCTGAGTTGTATAAGAAATTAGGCCAAGCAAGCCCTTGTTAAGCAAGCCAGTAAGCAGTGTTTCATCACAGTCTTTAATTGAATTCCTACACTGGATTCCCTCAGTGATGAACTGTGACCTAGAAGTGTAAGCCACATCAACCATTTTCATCTTTCTATCTGGTTTTGGTCAATATTATTATTTTTATCTATTGTAGTTTTTTTTATTAATTAAATGTATTTATTTATTTTACTTCTCAATAAAAGTTTTCCTCCATTCTCTCCTCCCATTCCCTCCCACCATATCCTCTCTGCACTACACCCAATCCGCTCCTCCTCTGATTGTGTTCAGAAAGGGTCAGGCACCCCATGGGTGTCAACAAAGCATGGCATATCAAGTTGAGGTAGGACTAAGTTCTCTTCTTCGTATTAAAGCTTGGTAAGAGAACCCAGTATGAGTAATAAGTCCCCAAAAGCCTGTCAAAGCCTCAGGGACAGACTCTGCTCCCATTGGTAGGAATTCCACAATTAGGTCAAGCTATACAACTGTCACACATATATTGGTCTCATGTGTGCTTCTTAGCTGTTGGTTCAGTGTCTATGAGCTCCTATGACCCAAAGTTAGTTGTTTCTGTGGGTTCCCTTATGATGACCTTGAGACCCTTGGCTTTTACAATCCTTCTTTCCTCATTAACAGGTTTCCCTGAGTTTGGCATAACGTGGGTTTCTGTATTTGTTTCCATCAGTTAGTGCATAAAGGCTCTCTGATTACAACTCATGTAGTCATCAATCTCATCACAGGGGATGGCCAGTTCAGACTATGTATCCACTATTGCTAGTAGTCTTAGCTGGGGTCATTCTTATAGATTAGTGGTAATTTCCCTTTCTTCAGACTTCCACCTGTTCCTGAAAAGACCCCCTTTCCCAGTTTTCTCTTTCAGTACTCTCCTCCAATCACACCCAACCTGTTCCCTCAGGTTCCCATCCCCACCTGCCCCCAGTTTACCCACAAAATCTCTTCTATTTCCCCCTCCCAGGATAATCCAAATATCTGCCCTTGGGCTCTCCTTGTTACCTAGGCCTTCTGGGACTGTGGATTGTAACATGGTTTTCCTTTACATTAGAGTTGATAACACTTATGAGTGAGGATCTACCATGTTTGTCTTTCTGGATATATGTTAACTTACAAGGGATGATTTTTTCTAGTTCCATCCATTTGTCTTCAAATTTCTTGATGTCATTATTTTGACGACTGAGTAATATTCCATTGTGTAAATACATTACAGTTTATTTATTCATTCTTCACTTGATGGACATTTATATTGTTTCCAGATTCTGGCTATTATGAATAGCACTGTAATGAACAAAATTGAGCAAGTGTTTTGTGGTACAATTGAGCATCCTTTGGATATGTGACCATGATTTGTATGCTGGGTCTTGAGAAAAAATGATTCTCAGCTTTCTGAGAAACTTCCAAAAGGACATTGTCAATAAGACAAAAATGGCATGCTACAGGTGAAATCTTTTAAGGAAAAAAAAAAAAACCTAAACCGTGCTACAGGAAAAGATCTTCACCTACCTAATATCTGATAGATGGCTGATCTCTAAAATATATAAAGAACTCAAGAAAATAGACATCAAAAAGTCAAGTAATTCAATTAAAAAAATAGGGCACAGTAGGGCACAGATATAAACAGAATTCTCAACAGAGTAATCTCAAATAGCCGAGAGACTCTTGAAGAATTGTTCAACATCAATAACTTTGAGATTCATTCTTACATCTGTCAGAATGACTAAGATCAAAAACACTAATGACAATTTATGCTGGAGAGGATGTAGAGTGAGGGGAGCACTCCTCTGCTGTTACTGTGAGTGTAAACTTATACAGACAGTTTGGAAACCAATGTTGCCAATATTTTTATCACAAAAGAGAAAATAAACTCTGCCTGTCTGTCAGCCCCTTTCACCCCTGTTGGATGTATTAAGAAAAGCACAGCACAATCTTAACTGGTGTGGTATTTCTGCCAAAACACATTGGTGCTGGATAATTGTCTGTATTCTGTCAATCATGTTATAAATAAATGCTGATTGGCCAGGAAGGACGTATAGGCGGGTCAACCAGACAGGAAGTAGAGGCGGGTTGATGAGAACAGGAGAATTCTGGGAAAAAGGAAGATCTTCCGGTAGTTCTGCCCAGATCACCAAAGAAGTAAGGTGTGAGTTGCCTCACTGAGAAAGGTACCGAGCGATATGGCTAACATAGGTAAGAATAACGGGTTAATATAAGCTACAAGAGCTAATAAGTAGCCTGAACTAATGGGCTATTTAGTTTTATAACTTATGGAGATTTCTGTGTGATTTTCTTTGGGGCTTGTCAGCCTGTGGGGAACTGGGCAGGACATAAACCCCAACAAATAGGCCCCTTCATGTTACAACACATGACATGAGTATTCTCATGGGAAGCACAAGAGCTAAAGGGCCAGCATGTGAACAAGCACAAACAACAGGTCATGATGCTTGTGAGGCTATATTGTGCATTTTCACTCAATTTATATTTTGAAGTTCTATTCTCTAGTAACTTGGGTTATGAATTTAATGTTGTGCCAATAATCTTCATTTTTTTCTTTTTTATTACTAAAAAATACCAATTCAAATTCCCACGCCCTCCTCTCTTCTCACTCCCTTCCCTCTCCATACACAGACCTTCCCCCCACTCCTCCAACCCTAAGGGAGTGGCACACACCCTGCCCTGTGGAAAATCCAAGGCCCTCCCTACTACATCTAGGTTGAACAATGTTTACATCCAAAGAGAATAGGATCCCATGAAGCTGATATGTGCAGTAGAGACACATCCCAGTGTCACTATCAGTGGCCCCTCAGTCTGCTCCAGCTGTCAAACCCCTTCATAGAGGCTTGGTTGTTCCCATGCTTGTTCACTCCCTGTCCAGTTGGAGTTGGTGAGCTACCATTAGCTCAAGAAAACTGTCTCAGTGGATGAACCCCCCCTGGTCTTGAATTCCTTGCTCATATTCTCACTCCCTCCACTCTTCAACTGCATCTTGGGAGCTCAGTCCAGTGCTCCGATGGGGGTCATTTCCTTTGTTCCCATCTGTTGTTGAATGAAGGTTCTATGGTGATATTTAAGATAATCATCAGTCTGACTGCAGGGTAAGGCCAGTCCAGACACCCTTTCCTTTATGGCTTAGGGTCTCATCTGGGTTCATTACTGTGGGTTCTTGGGCATTTTTCTAGAGCCAGATTTCTTGCTAACACCAAAATGGCTCCCTCAATCAGGATATCTCTTTCCTTGCTCTCATATCTGTCCTTCCTCCATCTCAACCATCTCATTCCCTCAAGTTCTCCTCAACCCCCCTTCTCCCCCCCTACTCCCTGCTCCCCTTCTCCCAAATTTTTGTCTGATTCTGATTTCCAGGTGGGTCTAAATATGTTTTTCTTTGGGTTCACATTATTACTTAGTTTGTCTAGGATCCTGAACTATAGGTTCATTGTCCTTTGTTTATGACTAGTATCCACTTATGAGAGAGAGTACGTACCATATCCTGGTTTGGTTTTTTTGTTTGTTTTTTTTGGGGGGGGGTCTGTGTTACTTCACTCAGGATGATGTTTTCTAATTCTGTCCATTTGCATGCAAAATTCAAGATGCCATTATTTTTACTGCTGAGTAGTACCCTAAGTTGTAGGTGTGCCACACTTTCTTTATCCATTCTTCAGCTGAGGGGAATCTAGGTTGTTTCTAGGTTCTGGCTATTACAAATAATGCTGCTATGAATATAGTTGAGCAAATGCTCTTGTAGTATGACTGAGAATCTTTTGGATTTATTTCCAAGAGTGGAATTGCTAGATAGATCCTGAGGTAGGTTGATTCCCAGTTTTCTGAGAAACAGCCACACTGATTTCCAAAGTGGTTGCACAAGTTTGTATTCCCACCAGCAATGAATGAGTGTCCCCCTTGTTCCACAACATCTCCAGCATAAACTATAATTAGTGTTTTTGATCTTAGCCATTCTGAGAGGTATCAAAGTTGTTTTGATTTGCATTTCCCTGATAGCTAAGGACAAAGAACATGTCCTTTAGTATTTTTTTGGCCATTTGCAATTCTTCTGATGAGAATTCTCTGTTTAGTTTAATACACTACTTTGTAATTGGATTATTTAGAATTTTAATATCTAATTTTGTGAGTTCTTTATATATTTTGAAGATCAGTCCTTTTTCTGATGTGTGGTTGGTGAAGATTTTTTTCTCATTCAGTAGGCTGCCTTTTTGTCTTTTTGACTGTGTCCTTTGCTTTACAGAAGCTTCTCAGTTTTATGAGGTCCCATTTATTTATTGATTCTCTTATTGTCTGTGCTACTGGGGTACTACCTAGGAAGTTGTCTCCTGTGCCCATGCATTGAAGGTTACTTCCCACTTTCTTCTCTATCAGGTTCAGTGTGGTCAGATTTATATTGAGGTCTTTAATTCATTTGGACTTGAGTTTTGTGCACGGCGTCAGATATGGATCTATTTTCATTCTTCTACAAGTTGACATCCAGTTATACCAGCACCATTTGTTAAAGATGCTTTCTTTTTTCCATTGTTTCTATTTTGCTTCTTTGTGAAAAATCAGGTGTTCGTAGGTGTATGAATTAATATCTGGGTCTTCAATTCCATTGGTCAACGTCTCTATTTTTATGCCAATACCAAGCTGTTTTCATTACTGTAGCTCTGTAATAGAGCTTGAAGTCAGGGCCAATAACCTTTAAAGACTTACAAGACTAAAATACGGTCACATGAATAACCTCTAAACCCATATTGCTGATCTTTGGTTTTATAAAAGGTAAAGATATTGGTCAAGAGCAGGAAGTGAGGAAAGAAGATGGAAACAAAATTCTACAACTAGAAAAAAAATGACCATTTTTAGGATAAGAGAAAAATTTAAGAAATATTCCAAGTTTCTGATACTGGTATCTCAGTCTTCTAGACTCCAGAACTCTGAGAAAATGTTTTTTTGTTAAATACATAGTCTGTGGTCATTTAGTATGGTAGCTGAAACAATCTGCCATTGTCATGAAACAATAAGAGGTAGTGAAGACTTATCTAATATTGAGGAAACTAAGGAGACATAAAAATCAAATGCATTCTTGTAGGTCTTTTAATATAATAAATCATTATGAATATAATTACTACATAATACTGGGGATCACAGAACTATGTACATCCTAGGTTGCTGTACTTTAGGAACAGTAACTCATCTTATCCTAACTCACACAACATTTGTTTATTTCTAGTAACTGCCACTTTTTTTGCTTCTTCAAATTAGACACATTTTAAACTACCCCATAGAATGGGAAAGTACAGCAGTTACAGTTCTCTGTCTGGAATATTTCATGTAATACAATGTCCTCTAGTTTCAACTATGTTGGAAAATTTATAGGATTTTATTATTTTTAAGTTAAAATAATACTCCAATTATTATATACTATATTTTTTCTCTCCATTGTTCTGTTGTTGAGCACCTTGGTTGTTGATCAACAGTACACTGATTATTATAAATAATACTTCAAGGAATATGAAGAAGATAGAAGATTAAAAGCTTCTTCCATGTGACCATTATTGAAAAACATTTGGATAATAAGAAAAGTCATATTCTATGGTTAGAAAGAGACAGGAGAAGATCAGGAATCAAGAAGCGTGTGACAGACAGCAAAAGAGAGCAGAGAGAATGTTAAAAGTAGTTCATCAAATAGTAGAAGCAGTCCAAATTTCTCAAACTGGCTGGGGAAAGGAGAGAAACTCAATGTCTAAACCACAAGTTAAACCTCTTGACCACAAACTGACAGGTGTAGTTGTAGAAGAAATCCATAGCTTCAATAGCTTCAAAACCAGTGTGAGAATTTGTTATGTCAGGGACTTCTACTGCATGGTAGGCTAGCATTGGAGAAGGAATCTATTCTTGTATGTCACAGACTACCTTACCTGGACATCATCTTGAGAGGAGATCTTAACCTGAACAAAAGTAACAACCACAAAATAGGCAACTAGTGGTCAATTTTATCACATTAATAATGTTGGTGAGAACCACAAGAATAAGTACTGGAGAGGGACAGGTTCTGTAGAAGGCAATGCAGTTGATAAACAGCATATGGCTTATGCTATGGAAAACTCTGTATGTAGGATAGAAGCCCTATCATCTGTAGATAACTGAATAGACTTACAGCTACAAGTCCATGGCTTCCTCATTGTTTGGCCTACAGAGCTGCCTCGACACTGTGTGTGGTTTCTTGTTGAGTAGTCTTGGGAGCTTTGACCCTGGGTTTGTCAAATTATGTGATTTCTCCAGTTTACTCCATTTTATAGGAAGGTTTACTTCTGTGCTAAGTCTGAAAGCACTGAGATGGGTTAGCTGAGTGCTGGGTCCCTCAAGTCTGTCTGTCTCAAAATAAATAATGGAAATTGGTAAAGACAGGTAATGTTTATCTCTGTCTCCATGTGGACATCCTTATCCTTGTACACATTCTAAGACACTTATAACCAAGCACAGACATGTATATGTACACATGCCACATATACACAAGGCAATATCTTTTACTTTGTCTTTATTATTCTTTCCATTATCCAATTATCTTCTTGTATACTTTATTTTGAAACCAAATTTAAAGTTAATATTAATCTGACTTCTAATAACCTAATGTACTCATAGATTAGTGCATTTATGAGCATCTACACATTGATCACTGAATCTTGACCAGAATAAGAGACTGTAGAGTACTCAGCTCTAAATTAGATGTGTTTATGAAACACACCACACCACACCACAGACACACAGACACACACACACATACACACACACCCATACACCATTTAGAGATCATCATTCAATGCATAGGGATTATCATATTGTAAGAAACAGAAGTAATGAATGACTAAAAGGAAACTTCTCCACACATCACATGACTGGTACACTTAGGAATTCACAGCAGCTGTGATTGCATGCACAATACCGGAAGAAAATCAACCAAACAAAAAATCCAGTTCATGCAGTCCCCACTTATAACTGAGGAATTATTAGCAACTGATACTTCTGTGGGAGAGAGCAAATTTTATTCAGGGATGTTGCCTCTAAGAAACTACTAATGCTCCAGTCTATGGTCCTATATCCATATACATACTTTCAACAATAAATGTTGTGGTAGTTTGTTTTACTATTTTGGGGGGCCTGAAACCCAGCTCCCAAATAAATACAGTCTTATTATTACTTATGAATGCTCAGTCTTAGCATAGCTTCTTTCTTGTCAGCTTTTCTTAACTTAAATTATCCCGTCTACCTTTTGCCTCTGGAGTTTTATCTTTCTCTATTCTATATCCCTTTCTTGTTTTGTATTATTATTTAATTGAAAATTTCCATGCCAATCCCAGTTCCCACTAATTTCCCTCCTCTCCCACTCTGTCCACCTTCCCTCCATTCCCCATCCCCTCTTCAGACAGGGTAAGGTTTTTTTTCTTTACTTCTTACTCTATGGCTTGTTGTGCAGCTGAGTGACTGACCCCTGATTTCCTTCTCTATAAGAAGTTAAGGCCTACCAGGCCAAAAGGAGACAACCTGGACCTGCCTGGAGCTGTCAAAGGTCCTGTCCATGCCTAGCCAATGAGAGATGAACATGAGATATCAACTGTTAACAAATCAGAACACCTGCGTTCTGGGAGCATATATAAGTTTTTCTTGTTAAATAAATGAGTCTGCTGTAAGCCTTCTACCTGACACCTGGGGTCTGTGTTTGCTGTCATAGTGCATTTTTACCCCATCTCCCTAAGAATATGTTGAGGACCAGCACCACTCCTTCTTCCCTTGCTCCTCTTATTCGTCTTCCCAGGGTTCTTCTCCTATTTATACTCTCTGCCTGACAGCCCTGCCTATCATTTCTCCTGCTTAGTTATTGGCAGTTCAGCTCTGTATTAGACCAATATGGTGTTTTATACAGGCAGTGTAGCACAGCTTCACAAAGTTAAACAAATGCAAAATAAAAGAATGTAACACAGTTTTGCATCATTGAAGCAAATGTTCCATGGCATCACCAAATATAACACATCTTTAATCTTCCACAACAAAGTTGACTTGTATTTTTTAAAAGAGCACATGAAGTTGAGATGAAAAAGTGGTAGGATAAAGTAGGGAAGACAACTTCAAGGGGAAGAGCTAGCACTAAATTTGATATAATCATATATGCATGAATGAAAATTTCAAATTATGAAAACTAAAATGTAATAGTGAAACCTTTACTCTACATATTAACTTAAAAATAACAAATGGTCAATTTATAAACTATTTTCAAAATCTTTGTCCATTATGTAAATGAAAACTACTAAGATTTTCTTTTACCCAAACCAGAATGGCTATCATTAAGCAAACAAAGAGCTGTTGGATATGGAAGAAAAAAAAACTTTTATAAATTAGTTCATGGATATAAAATTCATTCAATCATAATGGAAACTGGAACTTCCAATGAAGTCCTCCTTAGAGCAGAGATTGATTTCTACTTTTGCTTAATTCTGATCAGAATAAATACTACCATGATTTTGATAGTTTAGAATGTGCTAATTGTTTTGTAGGGTCTGTAGAGATATCTCAGTGGTTAACAGCACTTTTTGCTATTGCGGAAGACTAGGGTTCACATGATGGACACTCTGTTCTTATATGTTTCTTTGATTTTAGGAACATATTAAATGGTGTTTGTTATTAGAACTTATGAGAATAATGACATATTTTGCTGTAAGAATGTTGTTAGTTACTCTATAATAATGGATTGTTGTTAACATAAAAGTCTAAATATTGAAATGATTCCTTAATGCTTTGTATTTGACCACATTAAGTTAAACATTAGAATACAGAGGCTTTTGAGGTATAAAAAATGACCTAGTGGTTAAGAGCTCCTTTTCCTCTTGAAGAGGGCCCTGTTTTGGTCCCCAGTACCAGCAGGGTATCTTATAACCATCCATAACTCTAGTTCGAGGACATTTAACACCATATTCTGACCTTGGAAAGCAGACATGCACATGGTACAAATACACACATTGAGGGAAGACATCCATACACATAAAATAAACAATCTAAAAAATTAAAGAATTGTTTTGTAGTCAGTGTTTGACCTGTTTTAGAGAATATTAGGTGTTCTGATAGAAGAATGTGTATTCTTTAGTTTTTAGAAGAAATGTTTTATGATTGTATAAGCATATTTTATCTGTACTGTAGACAAAATTTCCTAGTTAATTTTTATACAGGACATATTCAGGACACTGGCAAACAGTAAAGATTTTCATGTTATGTTAGTTAGCTTTCTACTTTGTTGCAAAATATCTTATAAAATCTGTTGTAATCAACTTACCTAGAAATGGATGTGTTTGGACTTACTCTTTCAGTGGTTTTATTTTAACATCTATTTGTTAGTCTTTCTTGCTTTTGAACCTGTGGCAAAGTGGTGCACTGTGGCAGAGAACATGTGGCAGATCAAAATACCACTTACCCAGTAGCTAGGATTTGATAAAAGAAAAAGAGGAAGAGAACATTAACCTATAGTATATTTAAGACCATAACTCCAATAAGCTAAGCCAGTCACAAGATCTAATTTCTTATAATTTCCATTAACTCCTAATGGTACTTACTAAAAATGAGAAACTAAGTGTTAAAAAATATAAGCTAAACTCTGTTAAAATTCTATTATTTCATTGGAACTATCATTTTGTCATTATGTTAATATTTTCCTGATTATTGGAATAAATTTTGATAATTTCATGCTATATTGTTCATTTTTATGATTTTGTGGTGCCTGTATTGATAATATTTAATTCTTTCCTTTTACATTTATGTATCTATTCTCCTAATAATGAGTTGAATGGTCTCACATACTTACAGCACAAATTTTAATTGATCTTAATAAATAAAACCAAGAGTCAGATAATACGGGGTGAAAGCTGAAGGATCAGAGAAGAAATGTGGCCAGTCAATAGAGAGACCTTTACGTCTCTTTACCAAAGTATAGACTGAAGGGGTGATACTGTCCTAGACTGCCTCCTCAGACAGCTTCAAATTTCATCTCTGACTTCATCATCTGAGTGCAACTGTCTCCACCAAACCACAAAGTGCACTGAGCTCCTGTCTCCTCCTTCCTGCCTTATGTTTCTTTCCCTGCCCAGCAATACCACTCCTAACTGCTAATCCACACTCTCTAGTATGTGGATTAATTATGTGGAATCCCAAGTACTGGGACCATCTTTTTAAACTAGTTTTTATTGAGCTCTATGTTTTTCTCTGCTCCTCTCCCTTCTTCTCCCCTCCCACTCAACCCTCTGCCATAGTTTCCGTGTTCCCAGTTTACTCAGGAGTCCTTTTCTTTTTCTACTTTCCATGTAGATTAGATCTATATATGGCTTTCATAGGGTTCTCTTTGTTTTCTAGGTTCTCTGCGATTGTGAATTGTAGACAGGATTTTTTTTGCTTTATGCCTAAAAGCCACTATGAGTGAGCACATATTATATTTTTCCTTTTGGATATGGATTACCTCATTCAATATGATGTTTTCTAGATCCATCCATTTGCCTACAAATTTCAAAATGTCATTATTCTTCTGCTATGTATTGCTCTATTATGTAAATGTGCCACATTTTTTTTTCATTCTTCAATCAAGGGGCATTTATGTTATTTCCAGATTCTGGTTATGACAAATGATGCTGCTATGAACATAATTGAGCACATGTCCTTGTGGAATGATTGAGCATCCTTGGGTCTATACCCAAAAGTGGCCTTGAGGTAGGTTGTTTCCTAATATTCTGAGAATTCTCCATACTGATATCCAAAGTGGTTGTACCAAATTTTACTCCCACCCTCAATGTAACAGTGTTTCCTTTACCCCACCTCCTCTCCAGCTTAAGTTGTCATCAGTGTTTTTGATTTTGGCCATTCTTTTGTTTTTTAGTTTTCTTTTATTGATTTTTACATTTTGCTCTGCTCCACTCTCTGCCTCTCCCTTCCACTCCAACCCTCTCCCAAGGTTACTATGCTCCCAATTTACTCAGGAGATCTTGTCTTTTTTTACTTCCCATGTAGATTAGATCTATGTATGTCTCTCTTATGGTCCCCATTGTTGTCTAGGTTCTCTGGAACTGTGAATTGTGGGCTGGTTTTCTTTGCTTTATGTTTAAAAGCTACTTATGAGTGAGTACATGTGACAATTGTCTTTCTGGGTCTGGGTAACCTCACTCAAAATAATGTTTTATAGCTCCATCCATTTTCCTTCAAAATTCAAGATATTGTTTTTTTTTCTACTGTGTAGTACTCCATTGTGTAAATGTACCACATTTTTCTTATCCATTCTTTGATCAACAGACCTTTAGGTGGTTTCCAGGTTCTAGCTATGGCAAACAAAACTGCTATGAAGAAAGTTGAATACATGTCCTTGTTGCACGACTGCATCCTTTATATATTGGGTCTGGAGGAGGTTGTTTCCTAATTTTCTGAGAAATCACCACACTGATATCCAAAGGGACTGTACCAGCTTACATTCCTACCAGCAATGCAGAACTGTTCCCTTTATCCTAAAACCTTTCCAGCAGAAGTTGTCATCAGTGATTTTGATCTTGGCCATTCTTACACGTGTAAGATGGAATCTCAGAGTTGTTTTGATTTGCATTTCTCTCATGACTAAGGATACTGAATATTTCCTTAAGTTTCTTTCAGCCATTTAATTTCCTCTGTTGAGAGTTCTCTTTTGATGTCTGTACACCATTTTTCAGTGGATTATTTGTTTTTTTTTTGTTGTTTTATAAGGCAAATATTTATTCTACTGCATATTTCTTCACCTCAATTTAGAGTTATTCATTTTTGGACTAAAAAAAATTTATGAATCTATACCAATGGTTTAGATATTTTTGTGTTAAATATATTTATGAATTACCTTCACAAAGCTGAATGAAATTTTCTTTTTCATATTTTTTAAAAAATTTACTTATTTATTTATTTATAAAAATTTCCACTTCCTCCCCTCCTCCCAATACCCTCCCATTCCTCCCTACTCACTCTCCTCCTCCCTCTCCAGTCCTAAGAGCAGTCAGGGTTTCCTGCCCTGTAGGTAGTTCAAGTTCCTCCCCCCTCCCTCCAGATCTAGGAAGGTGAGCATCCAAACAGACTAGGATCCCAAAACGCCAGTACATGTAGACGAAACAAGACCCAGTGCCATTGTCAATGGTTTCTCAGTCAGCCCCCTTGTCAGCCACATTCAGAGAATCCGGTTTGATCTCATGCTGGTTCAGTCCCAGTCCAGCTGGCCTTGGTGAGCTTTCATTAGATCAGTCCCCTTGTATCAGTGGGTGAACGCACCCCTCGCGGTCCTCACTTCCGTTTTTATGTTCTCCCTCCTTCTGCTCCTCATTTGGACCTTGGGGGCTCAGTCCAGTGCTCCAATGTGGGTCTCTGTCTCTATCTCCATCCATCGTCGGATGAAGGTTCCCTCTGATCCTGCCTTTCTTGCTCACGTTCTCCCTCCTTCTGATTCTCATTTGGACCTAGGGAGTTAAGACCAGTGTTCCAATGTGTGTCTCTGTCTCTATCTCCATCCATCACCAAATGAAGGTTCTATGGTGATATGCAAAATATTCATCAGTATGGTTATGGGCCAAGGCCAGTTCAGGCACCCTCTCCTCTGCTGCCCAGGGTTTATTTGATGACCAATTTCTTGACTTCTATGTATATCTTGGAGATCAACCCTCTGTCCAATGTGGGGTTAGTAAAGCTCTTTTCCCATTCTGTAGTCTGTCTTTTTGTCTTGTTGACCATATCCTTTGTTTTACAGAAGCTTCTCAGTTTCAGGAAGTCCCATTTATTAATTGTTTCTCTAAGTGTCTGTGCTACTGGGGTTATATTTAGGAAGTGGTCTCATGTGCCAATGCTTCCAAGTATACTTCCCACTTTTGCGTCTATGAGGTTCAATGTGGTTGGTTTTATGTTGAGGTCTTTGATCCATTTGGACTTGAGTTTTGTGCATGGTGATAGATATGGGTCTATTTTCATTCTGCTCCATGTTGATATGCAGTTATTTCAGCACCATTTGTTGAATATGCTTTCTTTTTTCCATTTTATATTTTTTTGTTTCTTTGTCAAAAATCAGGTGTTCATAGGTACGTGGATTGATAGTCAAGTCTTTGATCTGGTTTCACCTTTGTGTCAGACCTGTTTCCCTTTAAGACAGATTCAATCTTGTGTAGCCCATGGTGGTCTTCAACTAACAGAGATTCATCTGCCTCTCTCTTTTGAGTCCTGTGATTAAAGGTGTATGCCACTACTCCCTGGACACTGGCAGTTTAGCACTACACTGTGATCTTCAGGCAACCTTTATTTGTTAAAACATAATCAAAATACAACTAAATATGTTCATTAATTTTTAGTTTGGTATACTTCAACTTTTTTATAAAAATAGTCTATTTGTGACTTTTTTCTGTTTATCATAGAAAATGTCTATTTTTCTTGTCCTTTAAAAGTATAACTTTAGGGCATAATAATTTTGACTTATACATTTTTTATTGGAATTCCAAATTCCACTATCTCTTCCTCTGTGAAATTTCTGTTCAGTAATCTTCTACCAGTCTAATAGAGGCCCCTTTATGTGTGAGTTGAGCCTTTCATCTTGCTTTGTGAGAATTCTGTCTTGTGATATTAACATTTTGACCTTGAAATCCTGTTGAGGACACTTGTTTAGATGAAGTTACTGGGCACCTTTTAAAATTACCGATCCTGGATATTTATTTACCAGGATTTGGGAAATTATAGTTGCTATTTACTTGTGTAGTATTTTTATGCCATTCCCATTCATTCTTTTTGGATTTCATCCATAAATGTCAAATATGTGTTCATACCATGATGTTCCCCGAATACAATCTTTTCATTCCTCTTAGTAGTATTTATGTCTGACTACATTATTTGAGAAGTTTTTTTCCAGCTCAAAAAACTTTGTCTGCAAGATTTATACTATTTTTAGATTTAAAACTGTATTTATATAATTTATTTAGCTGCCCATCTCCAATGAATCTGTTTGTGTTTTTAATATGATCTCTACATCTTGGTTGAACTTACTTATAATCATAATTTATTCCCTTAATATTATTAAATTATTTCTCTGAAATACTAGTCTATTTCTTTGTATCTCATTTAAGATATTATTTAATATTTTTCTGCAATTTATGAATTACCTTTTTATAGAAACTGTTGATAGACTGTTATTATGATTCTTAGAAATCCTAGTGTTCTTTTGTTTCCCTGGTTTTTTTGGCAATCTGGTATATTAACTGACTATACTATATTTGTATTATGTGAACTATGTACTAAATATTTTCCTGGTCATAAACTGTATGGTTATCAGGTATATAGGCTGTGTCGACTCTATTTCCAAGTTTTTTTTTTAAAGAGGGGTTCTAGACCCACAAAAAATGGGAGCCAAGCACAGGTTCTTGGGAGTCTTATTTTTTCCCCTGATAGGATCTCTTTGCTGGCCACAAGCAGAGGCGCAGCCCCTATAATAAAGGACTTCCTGGTTCATACTGGCAGCATGAATGGCTCTAATTCTTTCAGGAGGACCAATAAAGGGCACTTAAATGGGGTTTGTGAACAGTGTCTACTGGTTTCTTAATGGTAACATATACCCTCTGTATCCCAGGAGCTGGAGTGGTGAGCATGTCTCCCAGACGTTGTGGACATACCTCTGTCATGTAGGACAATGAGGATTCAAAAGGTAAAGCCACAATATTAGTCCTAGCCACACCTGCTTAACATTAAAAAAAAAGAAACCTCTTCTGGCCAAAACATGATTACAAGATACACATTATGACATATTAAGATGAAAAAGAGTTTTGAATGCATCACAGTGTTGGATAAATATACATGGGGATATGAGAGAAGAGAGAGAAGAAAGAGTACAGACAGTCGTAGATTAAAGAAGTAAATAAAATAAAATAAATATTAAAAAGTAATAAAGTAATAAAAAACATGTAAAGTTGGAAAATATACAGGGAGCCTGGATTATATTATTGTTTATATTACTATATACAATATTATAGTATATATATTATGTTATGTATACACAATATTATAATATATTGTTGTGTATATTATATCTTGTATATTATTGTGTTTTCTTTGAATTTTGATTCTGGGGGCTGCTAAGTTAAACCAACATATATATTTTAAAGTATTGACTTCAAAATTTGAGTCTAAGGTATGTTTCTTTGGAAAAGAGATTCTGCTTTTGCTTCCACAGAGGATGGAATCTCTGGATTCCTACCAGGCTAATATGGTTTAATGAAACAAGACCCCCTGAAAGATCCCCATGAACCCTAAAAATACTTTGCCCAGCAAAAACCAGGAAGCAGTCTGGGAAAAAAAACTACACCAAAATTCCCAAAAAAGATTGTTTATAAATGTTTGTTTTCATTTTAAAAAGGTTCATCATAAGTAGTTAATGGTCACAGTCAATATCTATCTAAAAGAAGGGTTCGGATATGATATAGAAATGAATTGTTTATATTAGTATGGACTATTTCATTGATACAAATTTAAGGTCATTTTTGTCATATGTATATTTCTACTCTTCTTTAAGGTTTTTTGTTTATGTATAAGCATTTAAAATGTAAGGTATAATTTAAAATTATGGTTTAATAGACAGTCATCTATAATAGTCAAACTAGTCATGTTAGTTATATTTACTAGATGTACAGGGATATATTTTAGGCAGATAGGTATTCTTCAAACAATTCAAAGACCTATGGAACATGGCATTTAAAATGTTTTAAGAATTTAGTCTTTTTTGTGATAATGAGACATGTCTGCTTCTGACAACACCAATTACTTCAGAGAGGTTGATGGGCATTGAAGAAACTCATTATGGAATTTGATTTCAATGTGACAGTGCTAACCATTTGGGAAAGAAACCACTCTTGCATAGACTTTTGATGAAATGCAATGTGAACTGGACTGCCAAACCCACAGAAAAGTGATTTCTGAACTTTGCGAAAGATGGAATGGTCCTTCCGGGTTCCTGCTTCCCAGAAGAAACTTCTAAATATTATGCAGGACAGAGAAGGAAGAGACTGACAAACTGCCAATGTAGGTGAAACAGTCTTTCAAATTCCGTGCTTAATGGAAAAGTCTGCTGAATGCTATGGGCCTGTAGGATGAAGATGGATGCATCAACATTATAGAAGAACTTTGGGTGTTGACCAGGCAGAGAAATGTCTCTGTCAATGCTAGAATTTTGGAAGTTGTTACAATGTACTTCCTGTTTACTTAGGTAATTATATCCTTCTTGGGTCTTTGATGGAATTGAAGACAGAAAGTCATAGTTATAGATTTCTTAGTTATGATAAAAGTTAAATTATATATAAAACTTTTGACTCATAAATAATGTAACTATAATTGTTGTTTGATACCAATTTTGCTACATGTATTGTAAGTTAAAACCTTCCTTTTTTAGATAGAAAGGGGGAAACGGTGTGGGAGTCCCCTCTGTATGCTGTGAACATGTTTTATTACTATATGTTAATAAAGAAGCTACCTTGGCTTCTTGACAGGGCAGAATAGAGCTAGACAAAAAAAATACTATACGGAATGCAGGGAGAAAATAAGGTAGAGTCATGGAGATGCCATGGAGATATCAAAGGAGAAAGACACCAAAATCTTACCAGTAGGCTACAGTCTCATACTGATAAGTAGATGAATAGAAATGGGTTAATTTAAGATATATAAGAGCTACGTAGGAATATGTCTAAGTCATTGACCAAGCAGTGTTGTAATTAATACAATTTCTGTGTGATTATTCAGGTCTGGGAAGCTAGGAAATAAAGACACAATCTTTATTTACATACATATATAAGGACATGGAAGGAGGGACTTTTCTTCTTTGCCTAATTGTTCTCATCTTGATAGCAAGTCCTTTTTTTCACTGGCATTGGAGCCTGCATTTTCAGAAATCCATTGTATACTGAAGGCTGCGTGAGACAATCAGTCTCATGAACTGAACAAATGGATTCTTGGAACGTTTGTTCATAGGCAGCCATTGTTGGACTAGCTAGACCACAGCATGTATATGTGTGTGTATGTGTGTGTGTGTGTGTGTGTGTGTATGTAAGTATCACATATATCTATATAATAGATATGAGAGATATTCTATAAGTTTGTTACTCTAGTGAATCCTAATATAATATTAAAGCATATAAAATAGAAAGAGTTGAATCCCCTATATTACCCTGTACTTAACAATCCAACGTAGCCATTGTTTTCTTTTTTACACACTTATTGTCCTTGAAAATTGGGAAAAGATGTAATTATATGTGACTATCTGAAGTTAGTTTCAACTATACCTGCTTAAACACAACACTTTTCTGCTTCCAACCCAAATCTCTAAGTGACTCAGAATGTCCCTGAATACTCAGTGTAGTTCAACAAGTTGCTGATTTGTTGAAGCCTCTGTAACCTTTTTCATGCTTTATTAATCAACCGCAAGTAAAATGCCTATAAATTTGGATTTTTTAGTTTTTCTTTTTGTCATCCTTTTGGTTTAGCTTATCTCATTTAGTATTAAATGCTTCCTCTTTCTCGAAGGTGTCATTGGGAAACTTGGGGTTTATACAATTAAAGCAGTACCCTCCCATCCATCTTTTCTAAGTTTATAGGTGGTTATAACATGCTTACTCATATGTTATTTTCCACTGTGATTTTTTTATTGATTCCAGCCATTTATATTTACTTTCTTATTTTCTTTTGTTCTTTCATAACATTCCTTTTTAGAATAGACTCATTTTCATTTCTTTATATATTCTATATCAAATGCCTTTGATATTAAAATGTATTACTAATAAAAGTATTTACCCCATGTATACAATGTTGTATATTTTTATTTTTGCTTCTCAATAGTTCTTTTAATGTCATAATTAGGAAGTGGTTAAGCCAAAAGTTTATTCACAGAATTAGTGGGAAAATATGTTGAAATTCTAATGGTCAGTACACTTCAGTACACTAAATTTCAGGTGCTTTCATCACATGTAATTTATTATTCATAAAGCTTTTCAAGCAAGAAAGAGAACTGTGAAGAGTAAGATGATGCACGATAACCCCTTATCAACTCAGTGTTGTTGTGTTAGTTGTTTTTCCTTTTGCTCTAATAAAAGTATGTTAAAGAAAGCAACTTCAGGAAGAAAGATTTATTATTGCTCATAGTTCTAGGGTGTGGTCATCAATGTTGAAAAATTATGGTGGCAGTGACATGAGGCAACTGTTGAAATTTTATCCACAGTCAGAAGTAGAGAATGAATTCATGTACTCACTTTACATTCTCCTTTTTATTTAGTCCTGGAACTCAGTTCATGGAAGAGAACTATACGCTCACTTTATAACTTCTTAAAAACACATAGAGAGAATATAACTCTTTAAAGATTTAAGGTATTATCAGGTTGACAATCAATACTAATCATCTTAATAGTTCAACTCACACTGTATCTATCAGTCATCACAATTTGAACGTGTTCAGTAGATGGGTGAAAGAAATTTCTGTCACATTAACTGAACAAACTTTTACTTTGTAATTTCACTGCCCAACTAGACTATCAGGCTCTTGCCTTCCTCATTGAAGAACTGGTTATGGTTGAAATAGAAAACTGTATAGCTTGGTCGTTTTCCCTACCACTTTTTACAGACATGGAGAAATTTGTGCTAGTTGCTTCACAATTGGAATGCCATGTTCTCAATAAGGAGTATGCACACACTCCCCTTATTTGGAAATCCACATTTTGTTACTTTTAGTAGAATGTTGTAGTATTTTTCAGTTTGAAGTAGCAATGACTCAAAAACTTGTCTTTAACTTACATTTAAGCTGACCAGCCTACAATTTGGGAAGCTGAGTAGTCTTGGATGACTGCCAATTCTGCTGCTGTGTGTGCACACTGTGACTGATTGGGTCGACACGAATTTCTGTGAATGCAATATTGGTATTTAGTGTGCAGGTCTATTCCAAATATCCATGGTAGATATTGATATCTAAAATCCAGAAAAGTCCTATTGCTTCAACACTAAAAAGGCAAGAGCCAATAAACTTAACTCAGGATGAGAAAACATGATATTATTTTAAGAGCGCTAATGCCTTCTGCACTAGAATAAAGCCTCCAGTAATTTACCACTTTTCCTTGATGCCATTATCTTAATATCATAATAAGAATTCTCAAAAGCAACTTTCTAAAATTTTCCTAGTTTGCCTGAATACCAACAGAGAAAAAGAATTATAATATTCCATTGAAGAAAAAAAATTATTTTCTTCTAGCATTTTACTGTAAGTGAGATTTTGATGACATTGCAATAATAATTTTCTATCTTTAGTATACAAGGAGTGAACAATTTAAACAGGCTAGTTTGTTACCTACCAGATAACAAAGAAATATATTTTCATTTTTTTCATATTACTATATGGGCAGGTAATTATACTTCTTTACACATAATCAAAGTGAAGGTTTATTTTATTTCATTTTTCTCAGTAATAAAAGTATCAAGTTAATATTGAACTAATTATTTTTGTAGTATAGCACAATTTCAGATCCCTGTCTCCCTGTCTTATTCCATTTAGTAAGCACAACATAGCTTTGAATTAGAGTTATCACAGCCTGGTACTTTTATACGACTAATTTGTAAAGGAAAAATCTTTACATGGACGTTATCCAAGCTGAAAATGAATTCTTTTGAAAGAATTCAGTTGGTTTTTGTTTTGCTTCATTTTGTTCTAAAATTTCTTGCCCTTTCACAATCTCTGTTGTTGTTGGGTTTTCCTCTTTTAAATTTAAGGTTGCTTAATTTGTTCTACTTGAACAAAAGTTTTTCTACCAGTGTGGTTGAGCAATATAACATTACTCTTCAAGAGATATGCCTAGTTTTGCAAGCTTATCCATATGAGATGCAAATTTTTCAAATAAGATACTCTTCTGCTGATATTGAACAATCAAAATATGTGCATAGTTTAAAAAAGATTTGATCAAGAAAATTAGTGAATTCGCCATCATGCAAGACCTTATGCTCTGACTATTTCCATGAGGTAGGGGAGCCATTAGAAGATTATTTGCTTAACAAAGTAACCATTCCCACTAAATTTTCTTTTTTCATTTTTTAATTGTTTACAATTTTATTCATTTTTTCCACTTTTTTTTATTTTTTCCACTCAAAAATTTACACATCCTCCCCTCCTCCCATTCTCCTTCCGCTCCCCCACTCACCCTCCTTCTTCCCCCTCCCTTCTTAAGAGAGGCCAGGGAACCCTGCCCTGTGGGAAGTCCAAGGCCCTCCCCCCCCTATATCCAGGCCTAGGAAGCTGTGCATCCAAATAGACTAGGGTCCCAAAAAGCCAGTACTTGCTGTAGAAATAAGTCCCACTTGGGAGCATGGGGGTGGAGGTAGGGGTGGGGTGGGATTGAGAGAAGGGGAAAGAGGGAGAGAGAAGGGAGAAGGGAAAGACTCCTGAGAGCTTGGGGGAGTGGAAGGGTGGAGATGGAGGAAGGGCAACTTTAGGAACAGGGAAGAAGTTATCTACATTAAGGGAGCCGTTTAGGGTGGGCAAGAGACTTAGCTCTAGAGGGTATCCCAAGTGTCCACAGGGATGTCCCCAGCTAGGTCCTTGGTCATCAGAGGAGAGTGTGCCTGAACTGTCCTTGCCTCTCTATTACACTGAATTTCTTAAGTGACATGTATTGATAATATATCTTAAACAATCTTCAATGAGAAAAATTAGCATCCACACTTTATTTCAGTATTATATTCCATACAATAATAGATTATCCTACATTCTTTTTTTCTGTGTATATGTGTGCATCTATGTGAGTTTATGTGCACTAATTTAGGGCAGGGGCAAACAGATAACAACAGAGATCATTGATCTTTGGAATTGGAATTAGATGCTGTTATGACCATGTAGGAGAGTACTGGGAACTGAAATTTGCTCCCCTAAAAGAACTGTAAATGTTCTTCAGAGATGGGCCATTTCTTCAGCTCCTACTTCAGGATTCATTTAAAACATATGCAAGGTTAGAGTTTAATATGACCTTAAAGAGAATTGACTTTGGGAAGAAAAGGTATCCTCATTACAATGGATACCATTGATATGAATTTATTTAGTTTCATGTGTTGTTGTATGTTTGCATGTGGGTATGTATATAATGTGTTTATGTGAGCATTTTCAAATGTCAAAAACATTTAGAGGTCAGAGGACAACTTTGTGAAGACTGTTCTATTCTTCCACATTTTTTCTTTTTTGTTGTTGTTGTTTTTTGTGACAAGGTTTCTCTGTAGCTTTGGAGTCTAGCCTGGAACTAGATCCTGCAAACAAGGTTGGCTTCAAGCTCACAGAATTCTGCCTGCCTCTACCTCCTAAGTTGATAGGGGAGTTCAGCCAATCACATTCTGTCCTGTCTGTGGGGCGTGTTGCCCTAAGGCAAAAGTTTACCTATAAACCTGGTGGGTACACTTCCCTGCCCTCTCTGGCCTGGCTCCAGTGGTCTGGACAGTTGGGATTCTGGTGTAAGTTTTCCTTCTGTTTTATTAAAGTTGTATATTTTGTAAGCTAGTCTGGCGGACCATTAATTACCAATCGCACTGCATTATCACTGAGTGCTGAGATTAAAGGTGTGCATCACCACTGCCCTGCTCCTTCCACAGTTATGTGGTACTGGATATCCAAGTTTGGTTGTCTCCTTTCTTAGCTTGTGATTTTTCTTCTGAGCCACCACTCTGGCTCTCGCCATTGATATTAATTTATCTCAATGCTGCTGATTGCTTCAATTACTGGTCCATAGTGACTTACTCTTAATAACTCCTCAAATATGCTACCAATCTACTCAGGAGATCTTGTCTTTTTCTACTTTCCATGTAGATTAGATCTATGTATGTCTTTCTTGGGGTCCTCATTTTTGTCTAGGTCCTCTGGGATTGTGATTTGTTGGCTTGCTTTCTTTGTTTTATGTTTAAAAATCACTTACGAGTGAGTACATGTGATAATTGTCTTTCTGTGTCTGGGTTACCTTACTGAAAATGATGTCAAAGACATATATTTATCTCTGCATCTGGACATCTACAGCTAACACTGAGCTGCGCTCCCAGGGTTCATTCAAAGGGAGGGAGGAGTGAATATGAGCAAAGGACCAAGACCATGATAGGGATACCCATAGAAACAGGTGACTTGAGCTAGTCAGAGCTCTCTGACTGTGGACTGACAGCTGGGGAACCTGCATAGGATCAAACTAGGCCCTCTGAATGTGGATGACAGTTGTGTGGCTAGGGTAGTCTGTGGGGCCACTGGCAGTGGGACCAGGATTTATCCTTAGTGCTTGAACCTTTTTTTTTTTTTAGTCCATACAGCAATGACAGAATCCTGAAGAAATTTCCATTGAGGAGAAGTTTCTATCTAGAATAGTTACAAAGTTAACAAAAACATATTTCATCATGAGTAAGTCAGGACACCTCATAAATTCTCAGACACAGTCTGAATGCAATTAGATAAAACTTGTATCATCTGCCAGCAGTGGTGGTGCAAGCCTTTAACCCCAGCACTCAGGAGGCAGAGGCAGGCAGATCTCTGTAGGTGGAGGCTGCTTGTTCGTTTCCTGCCTGCCTAGCCCATTCTCTTTGGAGGGCTTGGTCAGTCCAGATATGGGGGAGGACCTTGGTATTACCCTAAAGTGATGTGCCAGACCTTGTTGACTTCCCCACAGGAAGCCTTACACTCTCTGAGGAGTGGATGGGCAGTGGTCTGGATAGAAGTTTGGGGTAGTGGGAGGAGGGGAAGGACCGGAAACTGGGATTGGTATGTTCAATAAGACAAAATTGTTTTAAAACAATTAAAAATGTATATTGAAATTGATCATTTATTCGATGATTTCCCTGTGAGAGACATTATTTTTAATTTAAGAATACATTTTGAATAATTTAATAATTGCTATCTAATAAAAATGATAATGCTATTATATATGGAGAATTTTGTACAATGTATTTTATTATATTTTTAAGATTATAATATAAGTATAACATTTATTTCTCCCATTTCATTTCTCCAAATACTCCCATATATCCCTCCCTGCTATCTATCAAACTTATGGCTTCTTAGGTGATGTGGGATGCCCCTCTATATGCTGTACATTCCATTGGTCAATAAAGAAACCGCCTTGGCTTGTTGATAGGGCAGAACTTAGGTAGGCAGGGAAAACTAAACTGAATGCTGGTAGAAAAAAAGGGCAAAGTCAGAGAGAAGCCATGGAGCCACCACCAGAGTCAGATGCGTTGAAACCTTGCTAGTAGGCCATGATCTTCTGGTGATGCACAGATTAATGGAGATGGGTTAAATTATGGCATAAGAGTTAGCCAATAAGAAGCTAGAGCTAATGGGTCAAGCAGTGATTTCATTAATACAGGTTCTATGTGACTATTTAGGAGCTGAGCATCTAGGAACCAAAATGTGGCCACCTAAAAACACTTATAAATGTGTATATACATATACATGTATTTTAAAATATAAGCCATTCCTTCCACCATACAATGCATTGTGATTATATTAACATCCTTTCTCTACTTCTTTTGGTTCTATTCTCACTTCCCTACCCATACAACTTCAAGTTCTCTTCTTTTGGTTTTATAAACACATTGCACACATGCACACACACACACACACATACACACACACACATACACATAAACACACACACATACATACACAAATTCATTCTCTAACTTCGTTCTTTTAGAGAACTAGAGAACCCCGAGTAATACAGATGTGTTAGACTGTTGTTTGCTGCTTGCTATTACTTTAAGTGTTGTTTAACTATATAGTTATTAGAAATTAGCAAAAGTATGATTTAAAATAATAATCAAAATCTAATATAGCAAATAAATTAGGAACATTACTTATCATTGCTGTTATCAAATATGGTGCTATGTATGACCATGTGTGCTATACTTTTATGTTACACAGCATAGTAATTTTGCTTATTCAAGCATCTATAAATATACAAGCTATGCTTTGGACAGTGTTTTAATGACTACAACACTACCAGAAATAAAAAAAACTTTCATTTCCATTATAGTTTTATGGTGCCAATATATTACATGTGACCTATTATTGTATAAGTGGGTGGATTTTCACTTGTAAATGGGAATGTCTGAACACATGAGTATTTATAGCTGCTGAATGATGTTGTATTCTCACCAGTAACATACAAGGTTTTGAATGTCTCATTATTCATCAATTATATGATCTTCTGTTTTCAAATATTACCATTATTTTAATTATCTTAGCTGGTGTAAGCAATCACTCTTTGTGTTTAAGATTTACATATTCCTAATGTTTACTAAGGTTGAAACTATACCACCTGTGCTTATTACCTCATTATATATTTTTTAAAAAAGTTTTCTATTTTAGTGCTTTCTTGATTTGTATTGATAGTTCACCTTTGGTCATTGAATTTTAAAATTTGTTTATCTGGATACTAAAACATTGTCAAATATGTAATTAATAACTATTTATCCCCCTTTTGTAGGTTGTTCACTTTCCAGATAATATGCTTCATTGCATACATTTATTAAATTTTGGTATATTTATATTATATTTTTCTATTGCTCGTACTTTTGGTGTAATGTCTAAGAATCCATCAAGAAATACAAGGTCTTGAAAGTTTTTTCTTATGGTTTCTTTTAAGACTCTTGTGATGCCTTATCTTGAAGCATTATGTAAAAAAATCCTCTGGGTCAGAAATTAGGGTTCAGCCTAAAGATCTGAAAAACAAAAGCAGCCAGCCACTGACTCTTACCTTGACTTCAGTGCAATGGTGATCTTGTTTCCTGGAATCTCAGTAGAGTGTATCTGAGAGTTGTCTTGCTCCATTTTATATTCTTCTTTTGGGCTTGGATTAAAGGCATGCACCTCTGGAATTAAAGGCAAGCACCACCTGATTTCTATGTCAACTATGGTGACTACTGGGATTAAAAGTGTCATTTTAGCTATTGGGATTAAAGGTGTGTGTTACCATAACCTGGTCTATAAGGCTGACAAGTGGGACCATTTTACTCTCGGATCTTCAGGCAGTCTTTATTTATTAAAATACAATTGAAGTACCAATAAATTATCTTGTTTGGGAACTTGGCTGGATCTGGAATCAGCTAAGAGATGGCCTGTGGGAGACACTTGTGACTGTTTTTCTTGATGAGATTATTCAAAGTGGGAAACTCCAAATGAGACCTGCAACTTCAGATGACAATCCATATAAAACTAAGTCTACAGGCAAAGTTTTGCATTCTTTTGCCTCATTACCTTTGGGTCTCTTTGGGGTGTCATCTACCCTGTCTGAGAATTCATCAATCTAGATGTTATCACCACTGCTGTTGTTTCTGCATTTCTTCACTGGTATAAGAACCCAACATGCTCAGACTTCCAGTGTAAACTGAAAATCAGTCCTCTTTAAGAATTGTCTAGGCTCTCAGCATTGGTTTCAACTTGTTGAATCATCAAGGTTTTTGGATTAAGCAGGTATTGCCTCAGCTTCTCTAGTGCACATACGGTCATTCTTGGACTACTCAGACTGCATCATAAAAATCAATCTAATAAATACTATTTAAATATAAATTAATTCTATCAGGTCTGTTTCACTAGATAAACTAGCATATACATTTGCTACATTTTTATCTCATTCATTTTGACAAATTATTTATTTTGATATGAGGCCAATACAATTGCCTTGCTAATCCAGGACTGCCTGGAAAATCATTTCTCTATACTCAGCCAGTAAAGCATTCTGAGAAGCCTACAGATATGATTCAAGCTGGCTAAGGTCAAATTTCACTGATGACAGATTGAGGTGCCTTCCGCATGAAGTTTTTTTTTCAAATTTATTTATTTATTTGTTTATAAAAATTTCCACTTCCTCCCCTAGGTTGTTTCCATCTTCTGGCTATTACAAATAGTGCTGCTATGAACATAGTTGAACAAATGCTTTTGTAGTATGATAGGGCATCTCTTGGGTATATTCCCAAGTGTGGAATTGCTGGGTCCTGAGGGAAGTTGACTCCCAGTTTCCTGAGAAACCGCCGATATGTATATCCAAAAGTCACAAGGTCATAGATGCTTCCATGAGATTTCAGAGACAGTCATTAGAAATCTCACAACCTATTGTAGTGCTGGAGGTCTTTTAAGCAGCCCTAGACAAAGTGACACATGAAAATATGATAATGTGGTTGAAGCTTCATTTTTTTTACCCCAGAAATAAGATAAGCTTTGAGAGAAGAAAGAAATGTGCAAAATCTGTTCAAATGAATGTCCATGTCAGTTAGAAACAGCAAAGATAGAGGTGGCATTGATAAAGCCCTTTGTACTTTATCTCCAGCCACACCATCTGCAATCAAAAAGTCAGACATGGAGCTATAGAAATTAAGAATTTTCATTATATATTCTGATATTTCTTTGGTTTGGATAATACCTTGTTGCTTTCTTGTTCCCCACATTTTTATTTTATTGGCATATATTAATATATAAACACATAGGTTTTATTAAGACATTTCATATATTCCTTGATCATCCTCAATCATGAACAAAAACTAAACAATAGTAATTGCAAGTGACATGCTAACATGGAAGGGGGAAAACTCAGAAGGTTCCTGTTTTAGTTTGGGTAACTACTGCTATGATAAATACCATGACCCAAAGCAAGTTGTAAAGAAAGGATTTATTTTGCTTATTCCACATCCATAGTTCATCACTGAAGGAAGTAAGGACAGAAGCCTAAACAGGGTAGCACTCTGGACATGGAAGCTGAAGTAGAGGCCATAGAGGGATACTGCTTACTGGCATGGTCTTCATAGCTTTCTTAGCCTTCTTTCTTATAGAAGCCCAGATCAACAGCCCAAGCGTGGCTCAACCACAATGTGCTGGGCCCTCCCCCATCAATCACTATGAAAATGTCCAACAGGCATGCCTACAGCTTGGTCTTATGGAAACATTTTAAGCTACCTCCTCTCTGATGACTCTACCTTGTGTCAAATTAGCATTAAACTAACCATTCCAGTACCACTACTAGAAGAAGAAGCAGGTGATTTTTGACTGTTAAGAGAATTAGGATCGGTTTTCCCTAGTAATAAGTCCTTTATTGATTATCTAATACAAACTGATTAGTCCTAAAAATATATACACAAACATCAATAAATTAACCCAGCTGGGTCTATTTATATATTTGTATGTATATGCACATATAACAAATTTAGTTAAAGACTAAACGAAAACAAGATATATAATACATGAAAGTAAAAGGAGAGATCAGACAGAGTGAGAAGGATAATATGGACTTCTAAGATGATAGAATTATTCTGTCCTATTACTAGGAACATTGACGACATGTCTGCTCCACCATTATATGTTAACGTAGGTAATTTGGTCTTTTGGATTTACAGCAGCTTATGGTTAAGGGTTTGTCTTGACTTCCACATAAGGCTTTGGAATTTAGATTAGATTCGAGTATGCAAGATTTTATCTGACTCTTGGAAATATACAAAATACACTTTGTACTGTGAGATGGATGTGAGCCTTTCAGATTCAGAAGCAGACTAGTATTGCTTAGATAAATACACTCCAAAGGAACATGCATTAGATTTTGGTTATATCCCTTTTTTGCACTCAAGAAATGATAGAATTTTTAAGAAGTGAGTCCTAGGGAGAGGACTTAGAGTCACAGAGTATATGCTCACAATTGGACTAGTGGCACCACAGCTACTCCCTTATCATCTTATTTTTTCTTTAATATGGAATAAGTCATTTTGTTATATTTCACATTTATGACAATATGATCTCACTGAAGGCCTAAAAACAATAGATTAGGTCATTATTAATTGTAACTTCTATGAGAAAAAGTAGACTTGTCATCTTTATATGTTTATCATTGTAGGTATTTGTTATAGTAACAGAAAACTTCCTGATATAATTTCAAATATTTTGATGTTTACTTTGCTGTATTCTGATACATTTATAATTCCCTTAATATCATTTAGGTGGTATGCTCTCTAATGTACTTAAGTAACTTGAAAATTGCTGCTTTTCCTCTTTTTTGTTTTTGGGTTTGTAAGGTTTGAAAATAACAGCACACTCTACAGCTTTTCTCAACCACTGAAGCAAAATGCTTTGGACATTCTGACCAAAATTACATAAATCAATGAATTTCCCACGCTGTGGTAGAAGCAGGAACTATTATTGTCCGTGTGTAAGCAGCAAACACAACTACCTATCATTATTTTCCATACCATTGAATTCACTCCTAATAAGCCTGGCCTGGTATGTGCCCAAGAGAAGATTTGAGAATGAAATATCTTCACATTTGAGGGGTTCCCTGTCTGTTTATCTCTTCTCTCTGGCACTCTATGTCAATCATTGTAGGAAGGTTAGCCTTTGAGGATCTCATTTTTTTCTCATCAACATCTTCTTTACCATATCACAAAAGACAATCAGTTTATTAGATTTGATTTGAATTTTTATTTATTCTTCTCTCATACAATACATCCCTATGTCAGTTTCCTTTTCTCCACTTCTTCAAGTCCCCCAACATCCCATCTCCCCTAGACTTAGTCCTCCTCCATTTCCCTTCAGAAATGAACAGGCCTCACATGGATATCAACTGAATACAGCATAAGAAGTTACAATAAGACTAGGCACAAACCCTATATTAAGATTGGATTGAAAAATGTTAATTACCAGATACATCTGAGAAAGAAGGCATTAATTACTATTTCTTCTCAATAATGTTTATTTAAAAGTTAGTATCATTTCTCAATTTAAGAAAACTTTTGTCTCTATAATTGACCCCTATGCTTTTTTATTTCCTTTCTGTTTATTTTTTTTACCCAAGAAAAAAGAAAGGGAAGAATGAGAAAGAGGAAAGGAAGAAAAAAGAAGAAGGAAAATATATAGGGAAGATGGTGATTATTAGGGAAATTGACCTAAACTATTATGGAAGCTGTGACTAAGATGTCCCAACATAGATTGGAGACCCAGAAATGCCAGGACTATGGCTCAATTTAAGTTTAAAATCATGAACAAAGTAATCTGATGGTAATGTTTTCAAAAGCTGAAGAACTAAGGAATCAGAAGGGGTAATTAGTGTAAGTTATATATAACTAAAGCTAAATAAATGAATGTCTAGATGTTAAAGTGCAGAAGAAATATTTTCCTTATAGGAAGGAAAGAAAGAAAACAAAAGATAATTATGAATAGTTTTCATTTCCTTTGTGTCTTTGTTCTATTGTGGCCACCAATAAATTAGCTGCTATTTCACCACCAGATGTATACAATAGGGTATTCTATCTTCTTTTCTTGTTACTGTACAGTATAATTCTTTCCTAGGTGACAGTGAAGAAGATGCATTTTAATCAGTTTGTGTAAAGAATGTTTGATAATACCATGTGTAATATCAATGAACTTATATTGAATTATGTATTTGTAGACTTGATATTTATTTCCAATATTTCCATTCATTAGAAAGAGAATAAAAACAAAGTGTTGAATCAGAAACTTGTACATAAATATTTTTGGCAACTTTCTTTTAACACAAATTGTAAAGAATATAGATGTATTTTAGCAGGTAAATGAATAAATGTTTTAGTGCATCTATATAATGCATTTTGTTTGCTATATATTCTGTAATTAACATCTGATTCATGCAAAAGCTGGGTGAATTTCACACACTTGGTTCAAGAATTAAAATTGATGCAAAACTTTATATTGTTAATCTTATTTATAAGAAGTCAAATACTTAAAAAATTTGGTTTGATGTTAAAATCAGAGCCACGGTTGCCTAATCCAGGAACATTAAAGATAGTGAATGAGAAACTTGATGAAGCTTTTTGTATTATATCACAAAAAATATTAGCATTATTGTGGCTGTACTTAAATAGGCATGTATATTTATAAATACTCATCTAACATTTAAAATCTAAATCTATACAATTTTCTGTGAGTGCATTGTACCTATGTAATATTCAGCTTAAAAATGTATGCCTGTACTTAGAAGAATGTCTGATTTATTGTATAATACTACATATTAAATGTTGGAGAAAGGAGGCTACTTATTTGTTCCTGGCCACCCAGCTACCTTAGACCCAAAATAATCACACAGAGTTTGTATTAATTAAATCGCTGCTTGGCCCATTAGCTCTAGCTTCCTATTGGCTAACTCTTACATCTTAATTTAACCAATCTCCATTAATCTGTGTATTGCCACATGACTGTGGCTTACCGAGTAAAGTTCCCAGCATCTGTCTATGGCAGCTCCATGGCTTTCTGACCTTACTTCTCCCTGCATACAGCCTAGCTTTCCCCTCCTAGTTTTTTCTTCCCTGCCATAGACTTAAAGCTGTTCTTTATTTAATAACCAATAAAAGCAACATGTAGAAGGACCTCCCACACGATTTCCCCTTTTCTGTTTAAACAAAAAAGAAGTCTTTAACTTTAGCATAGTAAAATTACACATAACAAAACAGTTATCAAAAAAGAATTGCACTTACTATATATATATATATATATATATATATCCACTTTATATTTTATCATAACCAAGGAAAACTATAGCTATAAATTCTTCAACTCCATCAAAGACTCCAAAAGAATATAATATTACCTAAGTAAACTGGAAGTGCATTGTAAACAACTTCAGTCATTGTCCGGTGGCAGCCCAGATCATAAATTATTTTTTGGACTGGCGTGGAAGCACAGAAATAAAGACACAACTCACATGGCTTTATTGGGAGAGAAATTATCACATGTCCATCTGTGATGAAATTTATTTTTGTGGGTTTTTAATATTTTTTGTTTGTTTAGTCATATTGTTTTCATGTTTTTGGCATTTGGGGATCAGCCCCCTGTTGGGCATCATTATGTCATGGTCCAGTGGCAGTCTAGACCATAATTTTTTTTCATTGGACCAGCGTGGAGGCATGGGAATGAAGACACAACTCACATGGTTTTATCAGGAGGGAAATTTTTAGTGATTTCTCATGAAATTCTGAGTTTGCATCCTGAAAAATTTCTCCTCATTTATTTTTCATACAGCCTTTATACCAAAATGTAAACTGAGCGGGAAATTCCTTACCATTCTGTTTCCTAGGTAATCAGGTGAATGGCTTTTAGTCATATCCACATCTACCTATGTTTGATGTCACTTCTTCCTGCTCTTTATGCTAGCTCTGTCACATAGACTGAATTAGCATCTCTTTTCAGGAATCCTCCAAGTTACAAATGAGGAGCAGAGCAACATCCTGACTTTTGTTAGGGTAGCAACAGCCTGTCTGGAAGGGTACATGACCACCTCAGGTATTAACTATGGCTTGAGAGCCTGGCTCCCATATCATGTAGAAAATATGGGCCTATAAACCTATAAAACTCTAGAATTGACAGAGACATTTCACTACTTGGGCAGTCACCCAAAGTTCTTCTGTACCATTGCATAATCCATTTTCAGTCTACTGGCCCACTGTATCCAGGAGACTTTTCCATGAAACAAGGAATTTCAAAGACTGTTTCACCTATATTGGCAATTTGTCAGTAACTTTCTACTGTTTCTTGCAGAATGTCTGGTAGACTCTTTCATGTAGCATGAACCCCAAAGGACAATCTCACCTTTAGGCAAATTCAGCAGTCATTTCTCTGTGGGTCCTGCATGTCCAATTTATTAAACAGTCCAGGCAAGAGCAGTTTCTTGCCCAAGTGACTAACCAACTCCATAAGATCCATATCATCCTCTTGAAGTAGCTTATGCTGTCAGGAACAGATGTGTCTCATTGTAATGAAAGGTCCTAAGTTATTAAAACCTTTTAAATGCCATATTCTGAAGGTCTCTGAATGATTTGAAAAATACCTATCTAACTGAAAGATATCTCTAAAAATCTAGAAAATCTAACTAACATGACTACAATCTTGACTATTATAGTTGAGTATCTATTAACTTATATTTCTTAATTAAACATTACATTTTTAAATGAGCTACACAAATACAATAACTTAATCAAGTTCAGAAATATATATATACATATAACAAAATTGATCTCAAATTTATATCAATAAACCAAGATCCATAAAATGCAGATTATTCATATCTATATAATATCTCCCTTTAAATGTAAACAAATATTTATAGACAATATTTGGAAATATGGGCATAGTTTTCTCCATACTGCTTCCTGCTGATTGCTGGACATAGTTATTTTTAGGCAAGTTCACAACAACCTTTGGGAAGGAGTCTTGCTCTTTCAAACCACACCAGTCTGGAAGCAATCCACAGGTTCTCATTTTCTGTGGAAACACGATATGAACCTCCTTTCCAAAGCATCATATCCTTTGACCCACATTGGAAGTCATTATGCCTTTAGAATATACATGCTGGTTTAGCTTAGTAGCCCCATACAATGAAATGTCTCTCTGTGCTTAGCTCATTCACAGTCAAAAAATTCAAAGATAACACAATAATATACATAATCCAGACTCTCTGTGAATCTTCCATTTTTACATGGCTTATTTTTCTTTACTCCTTTTAATCAATGACTATCTGTACTTTGTCTCTTTAAAGACTTTACCCTTTTTAAGCATTAACTTTATTTTATGACTCTCTATACTCTTTTTCTTCTCTCTTCCAAACCTACATACATCTATCCAACACTATGACTCATCTGGATTTGTCTTTATTTCATATCTGTAATTCTTTACTGTTCAGGAGTACTTTTTAAAATGCCAAGCACATCTTAAAACTTAAGCTGTGGCATCACTTTGGTATATATGGTACTTCCTGCTTGCCCTGCCCAGTCCAGCATGGCAGAGTCGCCTGTGCCTCTGAGCTGAGCATACTTCCTAGCACATAGCCAGTCCATGTTGCCACCAATCAAGCCACAGCATGTTGCTCACCAACCCCATTTAAATGCTCAGTTTCCCAAAAGAGTCAGAGTTCATGCTATAGCACAGCCCACAGCTAGGAAGCTTCCATTTTGAAACCATGTGGCTGCTATAGCTGAATCCCTAAAACCTCTCTTAAAGGAACTGCAGTGTGCCACCAGTGAGCAAAGCCCATTCAGAAAAAATATAATCCTGCTAAACTTTTTTAGTGTCTAGATTTTTTTACAAGCTCTCTCAGGTTTTAAGTGGATTTTTAAAAATTATTTATTTATATTATGTATGCAATTGTCTGTCTGTGTGTATGTCTGTAGGCCAGAAGAGGGCACCAGACCTTATTGCAGATGGTAGTGAGCCACCATGTGGTTGCTGGGAATTGAACTCAGGACCTTTTAAAGAACACACAATGCTCTTAATCACTGAGCCATATCTCCAGCCCATGAATTTTAGTTGACCACTTGAGCTCCAATTTGTAGTAAAGAGGGCACTTGTGTGTTCCTGGCCACTTAGATCTGAAATAATCACACAGAAACTGTATTATTTGCAATACTGTTTGGCCAATAGCTTAAGTATATTACTGGATAATTCATACCATAAACTAACCAATCTCTATTAATTTGTGTATTACCACATGGCTGTGGCTTACCAGGGGAAGTTCCCAACATCTGTCTCTGGTGAGTTCATGGCTTCTTTCTGACTCCACCCTTCTTTCTACCAGCATATAGCCTAGCTTTTCCCACCAAGTTCTGCTCTTCTCTGCCATAGGCTCAAATCAGTTCTTTATTCATTAACCAATAAAAGCAATGCATAGACAGAAGTGCCTTCCACACCAATTAAATACCTTTATAATAATACATTTTACATAATAATAAATCCTATATAAATATAATGATACACATAATATGTTGACAATATCTTCTCTCTATTCATAATTCTTTTTCCAGAATGCATAGTATACGCCATTAATACCTTGCTTTTAAATAAACTCCAAATTCAGGGCTGATTTCCTTTTAATTGGGAGAGCAATTTAAGTGGATATTTTTCTTTGCCTTGTTCATCAGATAATATAATTTATAATAAAATTGATAAGAAAATATTCTTGTTCTCATTAGCATCACCAGAGACATGAAAATAATATGTAGCTTTATGTTATTAGAGGAGCTACATTGTCAACAGGAGCTTGCAATTTTTCAGCTCAGCTCAATTATAGACCATGAGATGACTACCACTTATATTGTACATCACTGAACGTCGCAATTAATACACATCACTGTGTACAATTTTAAAATACATTCATCAAATCAATTGGCAATTTAGTACATGTAAGTAATGAATATTTGGTTCTTTACTCCCAAGTAACCCCTCTCACTGCTCCTCCTCTCCCTTTTGAATACTCCTTTCTTTAAACTACGCCCTATTTTCATGTCTTTTTCTGTGTGTAGGAAGCCCATTGAGATTATGGATTATTGTTTGCATGAACATGAGTACAGAAATACAAGAGTTATGGTTATTTTCTATGTTATGTTATAAAATGCTTTACTTTTTTATTTTTTGACGATATTTGATGTTTGCATTGTAACATTTGCCAAAAATAATTATTGATATTTCTGTGCCTGGTGTTTATGGTCCATATTTTGTAGCTATTTATCTTCTTACTTTATCTTATTTCTCTCTGTCCCTCCATTCTGCATCCTCCAACTTTTTCTAATTCCTTCTTCTTTATCTGCTGTACCTTAGTTTTTCTGGATTTTGTTCAGATTGATTAGGTTTTCTGTACTGAATTTTTGAGTGTTTCTGAAGTTGGGAAAGTGTTGCTATACAGTAAGAATTATATTCTCACCATCTACAGAAAAATATTCACAATTATGCCTCATTTGATTTCAAATTATAACTTCACAGTCATTTTGAAAATTTAACAGTATCTTCAGTATTTGTTCAAAATACAGTACAATGACTATGAGGGATGCTCGAAAGAAAAACAAGACCTTCTTCCTGGTATGGCAGATGAATTTGTAGGTAAAGATATAAAATAGAGATTTGATTGGGATTTTTATCTGTTATTTGAACAACCCACCATTTCAGATTTCTTTTTTAGATCAGTTACATTTATGAAATAACCATATAATGCCTCTCATGTAACAATGATGACTAACTGCAATGTACTATTTTACCAATCTCCTATCCAGTAAAGATGATTATGTGACATATATTTTCACCTTAAAATTTTTCTGTCACAATTTCATAATTATCTATGTGTATTTTGTTTAAAGAATGAAGGAATGATATTTAGTATTTACAATAAACGTCAGATGGTAATATAGCATCACTGTAATTAGATCTGCTTCATAAATTTTTGTGTTGAGGTAGAATTTACATAACACAAAAGAGATCATATTTTACAATGAACAAATTCAGTTATGTTAGCAATGTTATGCAACCAAACCCCTTTACTAGTTTTAAACACTACTGTTATACCATTCTCAAAAAAATTCTCAAATTTATTATGTAGTTACACTATATCCTCTTTTTCATCTAGCCTCAGGCAGCTGCCAATCTATGTTTTGTGTTTGTGTGTTTACTCATGCAACATACTTAATTAAGGTGGATTCATGAGATATATGTGACATTTTTATGACTTATTGATGTAGAATGTTTTAGTTCTTGTCAGTATCTCAGAACATATAGAAAAATTATTCATTGGGAGACCATTAGTATGGGGCAACTTCAATGTCTTAGATATATTTCTTTTTTAAAGACCAAACAAAACCCCAGTTCAGTATAAATGATGTAATAAGATTAAAGAACTGAACCCCAAACTGTCAGTTGACATGTAAGTGGAGGAACCCCATTTACATGCTATAGTTGAAACTGTTATTTCAATAAATTAAACATTTTCATTTTTCATTGCTTCTATATTCCCTTTATAAAAGTGCTACCCTTGTTCTCTTCCAAAGGACCCCTTGACTTCCTGTGGTATGAATCTGTTGGATTCATGGGTTGTTATTTTTTTTAAAAAAAAGAAACCTGTAATATTTTCATAAGGTTCAGGTCATCTTGAACATTTTATATTACTTTATTCTTCTTCTTTTTTTTATTCTTCTTCTTATGGTAGAATAAAATAGAAAAATATATCATTGCCTGTGTATCCTCAATTATAATGGATTGACAGAACTCCTAGTGTTATCTGTAAAGAAAGATACATTCTTCTTAACTTGTGTCTTCTATAAGGTTTGGAGATGAATAAGATAATTTTAATTTGGTAAAATGTAGTATGCATAAGCAGTGAAAAATGGGTATAAGGTAAAAGAAAATAAAGTAAGAGTGAGGAAGAAAGTATATTTTTTGGAGGTATGAAGAGAAGCAGAGAAAATATAAATATTTAGTTTGAAGCAGGACAGACAGATATAAGAATTTTTTCCAACAAGATACATGTTACCACACATCAACTGTATATTTATAATATAGTAGTGTGCATATTAAGAGAAAAAGTAAATTTAAACCTGTGAGATTTAAACAATATATATGCACTTATATGAAACAGAATATTTTAAAGGTAAAATTAAAGTTTCAAAAAGTATTAACCCAATTGAACTATAAATCAAAATAACTATTATAGGCTATAAGTTGAAACAGGTATTATGTTCTCAGTCCTAGCTTCTTCCTTATCACATTACCTTACAAGTTTAATAACAGGCATCAAATAGATATATAACTTCTCTCTGTTGTAAACAGCTCTCAACTTGAGAGTCCTTTATCATAGTTCTGATATTTATACTACCTATAAATTTTGTGATCTGATGCTTTGATCCTAGTACTTCCCTTTATTCTTTGTTCTGTGGTAGGAGAGTTCAGAGTTTCTCAACTCCAAACTCCCTTACCACATACCTGTTATCTCCATGGTGTGTGAAGTGATTTGAAGTCTGTTGCTCCCCAAATGGATAAAACATCACATCCCATATTTCTTATGTTTTAGTGGATATCTAGTTTTATGGGGCAAGAGATGGGGTGAGATGATATTGTGCAATATGAGTTTTCCAAGGTTTTGGCTCTTTATTTTCTCTCTAGTTCTCTCCATGGGTTTTAGAAGTAGTCTCTTTTCTTTGTGAATTTCAGTGATTTGAGGTCAACTCTTCTAGACAATGGAGAAAGAAAATTGGGAGTGATGAAAATTTCTCAATTTAGATTCTTGTATTTAACTAGTATTTACCTGAAGAGACCAATTCCTTCTTTTGTGGCAGAATATCATCTTCAATTTGGGTTTCCAGCAGAAAGAGTTGTCTTTTTTTGGCTACAGCTGAAAGAAATGGTAGCATCCTTCACCACACTTTCATCTGTGGCCATGGTATTGATAGTGGAAGAAACCAATGTTGTGAATGTGAATGTTGGGGATGGTAAGTATCCTCATTCTCTGCTTTTTAGGCAAAAGATTCTGTGGATGGCTCTGTAAGGTTAAATGCCCTGTTTTCACATGCTTTCAATTGCTCTATAAATTTTTGGATTCATTCCTCTATTCCTCTCTTTGAAATAAAATACGTTTTTCCTGTTTTGACTTTCTCACTGATTCACACTCTGTAGTCTCTAGTCTATATATTTATCTGAAATTATCATGAAATGTATGTATGCATGATTATTCCATGGAGGTTATATTTGTATTAATTTTATATGTCCCTTTCATGTTACTTACTCTCTTTTCCTTTTGATCAAAATTATATACCTTCATATAATTTTCAGTTAATTATGGTTATTGTTGGAGACCTTTTCTGATGATTAGGGTAAAATAGGATATAGGTTAAATAAAGTATGGTAAATATCAAGTTAGTTTGTACATGAATATTTTTATTAATCTGTAATGAATACTGTATCCTTCTTGTGATATACAATCCAGTTTATAAAGAGTTGTGCTTACCTAGACATTAGAAATTCATATCATTATTTCTATGGTTTCATGGTCAAAACACTGATAACTATTGAGCATAGCATTACTTAAAGAGTTAACAAACATCTAAGGGCAATATAGCATCCATTTAATTCTGTAAGGTATGTTTTACATAGTATTGCTATATTATACACATCTGTTATTGCTTTTATTTGTAATTTTATCATGTATGGTCTGATGATTTGAGAAAATGTTTTTCCCTTTTTCACTTTTTCTTTAACTTTTTTCATAAATTTTCTTTTGTTCTTAATTCTTTTAAATGTACTAGTATTATATTTAATACTGACTTTCCATTTAATTATGCAGGTTATCATTTTGGAAGAATTTTTTGAGACATAGATGCTATAGGGAGAATTAGCTGTTTCAAAGCTATATATCTAAATGTATAGCTATATATCTAAAACACTATATATATTTATACATACATATGCACATTTAAATATGCAAATATATGCCTATAATTATATACACACACATATCTCTGTGTATACATACACATGCCTGTTCACCACAGCATTCAAGTGAATGCCAGATTTTCAAATCACAGTTTTAGAAAACTGGTTGTCTCCTTCTACCATGTAAGACTTGAGGATGAAACTCAGGTCATCAGGCTTTGTGGCAGGATCTTGAGCATATTGAGCCATCTCACAGTCCCATCATGTAGGTTACACTTGAGTTTTGTAACTTTCACTTGATCCCATTTATGCAAAGATTCCATTTCAATTATGTTTTAGTGACAGCAATACATGTGTTTATAATTGTGTTTCCTGGTGGATTAGCAGAACCTGTATTTTTCATTGTATTTTGTGAGAGTACTGATATGTGGCTTGTTGGCCAGAATTGTTGAAACAGATTTTTGAAAATAGTTAAGATTTCACTTATATAATATATGGATATAGAAACAGCTAATAAATTACCAGTATTCATGACACTTTGCATTTGTTGTTTCCATAAGAACTGAAAATTAAAGCATGCTCCACTGACCTATTTTATATAATTTATGTAAATTTTTGAAACACCTTTATTTTTTCCTAGGCAGTGATTAAAACTCTATACTCACTGATATTGATTATTGTTATGACCTTCCTTTGTCCTGGAGATTACAAACTAAAACACACTTGACTTTCTTGATCACTAGATTCTTCCGAGTTGAGAATTTTAAACTGCTTTCTCAATTGATTGTTGTCAATAAGATAGGGAAAGAAATAGTTTGACAGTATATGTAAGTGTTCTTGTTTTGTTATTTTTCCATTTCTTTCTTGATATTCCAATTGTAGGCAGTTGGACTGATTGTTAAATACTACACTTACCAATTATTTGATTCTTTCTTAGGAACTGAAGCTAAGTTTCTGGTGTCACTGGAAAGATGTACACAAAAAGGTGTCAGTGTGGCACTGAGGAATTGAAGAGCATTTCTTCCAATTTTGAAATCTTCTTGCAGACATCTAAAAAGTATCATTAAGTGCAATAACAAGTTAAAGACCTTAAAGTCTTTTCAAGTGCCATGGCAACATTGAACAGAATTAGAAAATGGACAGTTTTAGACCATCAAAACTTTATGATCTAGGCACAGAAATATAAATAGTAGTTGTTTTTATTCATTTATAGAGCTAAAATCTTTTATCTCATACAGAATAATGATAGAATTTAGAAAGTAACTGGACAAATAAAGTAATAAAGATAATCTAGATAATAAAGATTAAAATGTAGAGAAGCTATGTTTTAAAATAATGAGTCTGTTTTGCCAGGTATAGAAATAACAAATAAATGATTAGTCAAATAAGTATCTCTACTTCATTTGTTATCCAAAAGTATTTCACTGGAATTGTGTATGAATTATTTTCCTAAAACTTGTATGCAGTTATATAAAAAGTGAAATGCTAACAATAATATTATTTGATGCTCAATTTTATAAAGACTTATCAAGTTTGTCATTTTTGACTTTGTCATAGTTAAATAAATATATTTTAAGAAATGAGAAAAGCTTCATTTCTCCTCATTTCTCTCTAAAATTCATGACCTTTTTTCTTTAATTTTGTTGCACACACACATTAAAAAATACATAAATACAACTTTCTGAGTTTATTTAGTGTTGCTTGTGTTTATGTGCTTTTAGAACTGACCACTTAGTAATGGATACCCTGCATCTGCTTTTAATAAAAAAAAATTCATCACACTTCTAAAAAGAATACTTATTTGCACTTTAAAATATTATTAATTTATATTTTTAATAATTATTTTTAAAGTGTTTCTTCAGTTTTGAAAATTACATACATGCATACAATGAAATATAATATCTACCCTCATTCTCCCTCCAAGTCCACCCGTATCCTCCCCAGCATGCCCCACTCCTAACTTCAAGTCTCCACTTCTGTTATGACCTAACTAACACCTGTTAGTACTACCAACAAATAATGTGTGAAGTCTTGCATGAGAGCATGGGAAACTTACTAATGCACATGTCCTCAATAAAGAATGGTTCCTCTACTTTGACCCAGAGACTTCCCCTGTCAATAACTCCTTAGATGTGGTTTGGGATCCGAAGGCTATCTATCCCATTTGTTTTGAGATTTTGACTGATTTAATCTCATGTAGGTCTTCTGGAAGTAGCTGCAGTTCCATTAAGGTCATTACTGAATAGCTGTATATTTGACAGCATTTTATAACACTTTGCTCTATCGTTCAGTTTTTGGAATCTTTTTTCCTCTTCCTCCATGATGTTTCCTGAGTCTATATGGTGATGGAATGAATATAGTTATCTCATTTAGGGGTGAGAATTCAGTCTTTTACTCTGAACACTTTGACTGCTCATGCATCTCTCCACTGACTTCTTCCCATGAAAAAAATGGAGTACCTCTGACAGAGGTTTAGAACAGCCAAATTCTATGAGTATAAATATAAATATTTAGAAGGCAAATTAATAGCAAGACCACTGAACAAAATAACTCACAATTAGCCAAAGTGTAGAGAATTAGTATCTGCAAAATACCACAAATGAAGAATTGATATTACACCCTTTTATACCCTTTCCCTAAGATTTAGGGACTGCTGATGATGAGGGAAAAAAAGGGAAAAAGACTTTGAGATTCTGAGGTTTATGTCAACCACAGTGAAACTGTCTCTTCCAGATATAACATGAATGTTGCGCTCATGAACATACAGAAGCTGTGGTTGTCTGTAAGTATCTTCACAAATCAAGCCAGTCAACAATTCAGCATGAAGGGAGAGGGGATCATGTGCCTTTTCCATGAGCTGAGGATTTATCGACAGTTAATGGATTCTAATAGAGCGAGAGTTGGGTTTTACAGGGAGGTTTCGAGACAGAGTTTCTCTCTATAACAACCCTGACTGTCCTGAAACTCATTCTGTAGATCAGGCTTGCCTTGAACTCACAGAAATCCACTTTCTTCTGCCTCAAGGATGCTGGGATTAAAGGTGTGCACCAGCACCACCTGACAAGAGTGTACTTTTTTTAAGAATATGAATACTGGAAGGTAGATCATGCTACAGTGGATGACCACATACCCATTTCTAAGAATATATATGCAACAGAAGCTGGACAGGATAGCTTTAAAAAATTAAAATACATGAAGTTGAATGTGTATGGATATAATGTTGAGATAGATTTGAAAGAAGTTGAAAGAAGGGAATGTGTATGATCACAATAGATTGAACAAATTTTTAAAAATAGTGAAATAATTTTTATTAAATATGAATGTGGGAAAGAAACTTTTATCAAGGATATAAAAGAGATAAAAGAGGGAAGGGATAGTATAATCAAAATGCAACCTATACATGTATGAAGTTGTCAAAAACAAATTTAATGAGTTATTAAATTTTTAAATACCTTATCCTCTATGAAGAAGGGACGAAGGGGTGGGTTGGGGGGAAGGTGAGAGGAAGAGGAGGAAGGGAGGGAGTGGAAACTGGCATTGGTCTATAAAATGAGGAAAGATTGTTCTAAAAATAGATAGATTGATAGATAGATAGATAGATAGATAGATAGATAGATAGATAGATAGATGGAAAGAAAAAAAAGAGATATCAGCAGACTGGCATGGGATTGTAAGCCTAACTAAAAGACTTCTTCCTGGAACTCTATTAGAGCTGAATTAATAGAGATTTCATAGAAGGAGTCCTCCATGACTTCATTCAGAATGACTATCAATGTCTCAGCAGGGAATAGTGAAACTGTGAAGTACAGGCTTTAAAAATGCTTTTGTGGCACCAGTCACCTCTGCCTGCCTACTCTGTGGGATCTCAACAAAAATACCTGAGCAGATTTTGCCTTGGCTGTCAGTTATTCCTATGCATACAAACAAACAACAACAATTACAAACCACTTCTACACAAAATGGAATTAGCAGCCCATAAGGGAATAGAAAGAACAGGATTGGTAAAACCAATATGGAATATATATTGGAGGAAGACAAGGAAGACAACCAAAATGATCTGTGCAGGAGGCAAAAGCAAATCGTAGGTTAGTGGTTGCATTAACTTAAAAGTTCTTTTTCCTCCCTACAGTTACTTCTTATCTATCTAACACTCTGAATCAATATAGAAGATTAACACTGTGCTTTTCTGGTTTATAATATTTGAGTACATATCTTTATCCCCACTTCTTAGTCTACCATATTTCACATTCCCCAATTATTTTCTTTTACCTTTATTATTCATGCTGCTATATTTTCCTCATCCTGTACTTTAATTCTTACAACCAAATAATAGTAATTACTCTAAGCATCACACTTTATCTTTTTTCTTTTTGTCATCCCCACTCATACCTACAATAAACTAACACATTAGTATATACTGTATTACTGGGAAATTCCCAGGACAAAAACAAATGTTATTTGAAAGAACATAACAACCTGTCTTATCCAAAATTCAGTGGCAATGATCCCAAATAAAAATGACTCAGACAAAATTTCATTTGCATACTTCACAGTATGTTCAATAAACTAAAAGAGGTCATAAATATTTTTCAGAATAACATAGAAACAACCCAAAAAACAAGGAAGTCCATTCTTTGCATGAAAGAATAATTCAGTATAGAGATTAAAAATGCAGAAGAAAATCAAAACCAAAAAAATTGGACTGAAAAACAAATTGGTGAAATAAATAGTCAGTCAAAAGTCTCACCAATAAAATGGATCAAGTAGAAGACAAAATACTAGAGTTTGAGGAGACAATACTTTAAATGGTTTTGTCTCTGAAGGATAATGATTAATTTTTTAATGAATGAAAGGAATACAAAATGAAGTTCTTAAATGGACATGAAAGAAACTTGTACATTATAAAAAGGCAAAACTTACAAATTATTGGCAAATGAGGAAATTAATTTTTGCAAAAGAAATATAAAATATTATCAATAAAATCTAGAGGTAATCTTCTCAAATATAGAGAAAGACAAGCTCATCTAGATACAAGAGACAGAAAACATAAAATAGGTAAGGCAAGAAAATAAATACCATATGTCATTTTATAGTAAAACCACTGGCTGTACTGAACAACTAAAATATATCAAAACATGCAAAAGAGAAGGGAAAGTACACACATAAAGGCAGGTCCATAAAAATAACTGAAGATTTTCCAGTCAAAATCATAAAGGCAACCTTGCTAAGCTCTCCCGCCTGCCATCCCAGCTTCCATCCAGAGTGCCATCGGAGGAGTGAGTTTGCTTCTGGCCCACAGTGGCAGGGGCCCAGCGAGAAGGAGCTCAGACTTTCCCTAAGACCATAGACTCCCAGGTCACCCTGCAGTGCTGGCTCCACTCTGCTAAGATCTCCAGCTTGCCATCCCAGCTTCCACCCAGCAGAGGGCCATTGGAGGGCTTCCATCCAGGGAACCAGACCCGGTACCAGAAGACCCAATAGAGAGCATTTGAAGGAAGAGATGGGCAGACGCCAAGGCAAGACCTCATCCAATAATTTGAAAAACAACATGAAAACACCAGATCTCAAGGACCCTACAATAGAAGGACTTGAACACCTTAATCCAGAAGAAGTGGAAAAAAGTGCCATTATGAAAGCAATAGAGTCCCTTAAACAGGATATGAATAACTCCCTTAAAGAACTGGATGAGAAGTATAACAAAAAGTTTGAAGAAATAAGTAAATTCGTGAATGATACCCCGAGAAACCAAGAAAAAATAATCAAACAGGTAAAAGAAACAGTTCAAGAATTGAAAACTGAAATGGAGGCAATGAAGAAAACACAAACCGAGTACTGGCTGGATATGGAAAACCTAGGTAAACGAACGGAGACTACAGAATCAAGCATAACCAATAGAATACAAGAGATAGAAGAACAAATCTCAGATTCTGAAGATACCATAGAGAAAATAAATGCTCTGGTCAAAGAAAACGACAAATCCAACAAATTCTCTTCATAAAACATTCAAGAAATCTGGGACACACTAAAAAAAAAAACAAATTTAAGAATAATAGGGATTGAAGAAGGAGAAGAACTGCAGATCAAAGACCCAGAAAATATATTCAACAAAATTATAGAAGAAAACATTCCCAACCTAAAGAATGATATTCCTATGAAGGTTCAAGAAGCATACAGAACACCGAATAGACTGGATCAAAAAAAAAAAAAAAACCATCCCCTCGCCATATAATAATCAAAACAAACACATACAGATTAAAGAAAGAATATTAAGAGCTGCAAAGGAAAAAGGTCAAGTAACTTATAAAGGTAAACCTATCAGGCTTACACCGGACTTCTCTATGGAAACCATGAAAGCCAGAAGAATCTGGATAGAGGTACTGGAGAAACTAAAAGACAATGGATGCAAACCCAGACTACTATACCCAGCCAAGCTATCATTCACTATCAACGGAGAAAACAAAATATTCCAGGATAAAAACAAATTTAAACAATTCATAGCCACAAATCCAGCCTTACAGAAAGTAACAGAAGGAAAATCGCAATCCAAGGAATCCAACATTGCCATCACTGCCTACAATAACCCAGACATCTAGCGACCCTTCACAACCACAACTCAAAGAAGAGAAACACACAAACTCTACTACACACACACACAAAAATAATAATAACCGGAATCAACAACCACTGGTAATTAATATCACTTAATATTAATGGACTCAACTCACCTATAAAAAGGAACAGACTAAGAGATTGGTTACGAAAACAGGATCCAACATTCTGCTGTTTACAAGAAACACACCTCAACCACAAAGATAGACATCTACTCAGAGGAAAGAGTTGGGAAAAGGTTTTCCAAGGAAACGGACCTAAGAAACAAGCGGGTGTGGCCACTCTAATATCTAAAAAAATTGACTTCAAATTAAATCAATCAGAAGAGATGGAGATGGAGATGGACATTTCATACTCATAACAGGAACAATTCATCAGGCTGAAGTCTCAATCCTGAATATCTATGCCCCTAACATAAAAGTACCCACTTATATAAAAGAAAAACTTTTAGAACTCAAGGCAGTCATCAAACCACACACACTAATAGTAGGAGACTTCAACACTCCTCTCTCACCATGGACAGGTCAATCAAACAGAACTCAAAAGAGAAATAAGAGAATTGCTAGAGGTAATGAATCAAATGGACTTAACAGATATCTATAGAACATTTCACCCAATCAGGAAAGAATATACCTTCTTCTCTGCAGCTCATGGAACCTTCTCAAAATTGACCACATACTCGGTAACAAAGCTAACTTCCACAGATACAAAAAAAATTAGTAAGCACCTGTGTCTTGTCGGATCACCACAGAATAAAGTTAGAATTCAATAACAATTCGAACACCAGAAAGCCTATAAACATGTGGAAGTTCAACAGTAAACTCCTGAATCATCCCTGGGTCAAGGAAGAAATAAAGAAATTAAAGTTTTCCTTGAATGTAATGAAAATAAAGACACAACATATTCAAACTTATGGGACACAATGAAAGCAGTGCTAAGAGGAAAGTTCATAGCACTAAGTGCCTAATTAAAGAAAATGGAGAAAGCACATACTGAAGACTTAACAGCACACCTGAATGCTCTGGGAAAAAAAAGAAGCAGACTCTCCTAGGAGGAGTAGAAGACTGGAAATAATCAAACTGAGGGCTGAAATCAACAAAACAGAAACACAGAAAACAATCCAAAAAATCAACGAAACAAGAAGTTGGTTCTTGGAGAAAATCAACAAGATTGACAAATCCCTAGCCAAACTAATCAAACGGCAGAGAGAGAACACTCAAATTAATAAGATCAGAAATGAAAAGGGGGACATAACCACAGACACAGAGGAAATTCAGAGAATCATTAGATCTTACTACGAAAGTTTATATGCCACAAAGTTGGGAAATGTACAAGAAATGGATTGGTTTTTAGATAAGTACCATTTACCAAAGTTAAATCAAGACCAGGTGAACAATCTAAATAGACCTGTTAGTCCCGAAGAATTAGAAGTTGTTATCAAAAACCTCCTGACCAAAAAAAAGCCCAGGGCCAGATGGTTTCAATGTAGAATTTTACCAGAACTTCCAAGAAGAGCTGATACCTATACTCCTTAAGGTTTCTCACAACATAGAAACAGAAAAGTCATGGCAAAACACTTTTTATGAAACTACAGTTACCCTGATACCAAAACCACATAAAGACACAACCAAGAAAGTGAATTACAGGCCAATCTCACTCATGAACATTGACGCAAAAATTCTCAACAAAATCCTGGCAAACCGAATCCAAGAACACATTAGAAAAATTATCCATTATTATCAAGTCGGCTTCATTCCAGAGATGCAGGGCTGGTTCAACATACGCAAATCTATCAATGTAATCCATCATATAAATAAACTGAAAGAAAAAACCATATAATCATCTCATTAGATGCTGAAAAAGCATTTGACAAAATTCAACATCCTTTTATGACAAAAATGTTGAAGAGAATGGGGATACAAGGATCATACCTAAATATAATAAAAGCTATTTACAGCAAGCCGACAGCTAACATCAAACTGAACGGAGAGAAACTCAAAGCCATTCCATTGAAATCAGGAACAAGACAAGGCTGTCCACTATCCCCATACCTCTTCAATATAGTGCTTGAAGTTCTAGCAATAGCAATATGACAACATAAGGGGATAAAGAGGATTCGAATTGGAAAGGAAGAAGTTAAACTCTCGTTATTTGCAGACGATATGATAGTATACATAAGCGACCCCAAAAACTCTACCAAAGAACTCCTACAGCTGATGAACACATTTAGTAATGTGGCAGGATACAAGATCAACTCCAAAAAATCAGTTGCCCTCCTATACACAAAGGATAAAGAAGCAGGGAGGGAAATCAGAGAAACTTCACCTTTCACGATAGCCACAAATAGCATAAAATATCTTGGGGTTACTCTGACCAAGGAAGTGAAAAACCTATTTGACAAGAACTTTAAGTCTTTGAAGAAAGAAATTGAGGAGGATACCAGAAAACGGAAAGATCTCCCTTGCTCTTGGATTAGGAGGCTCAACATAGTAAAAATGGCAATTCTACCAAGAGCAATCTATAGATTCAATGCAATCCCCATCAAACTTCTTCACAGACCTTGAGAGAATGATAATTAATTTTATATGGAAAAACAAAAAGCCCAAGATAGTCAAAACCATCTTATATAATAAAGGAACTTCTGGAGGTATAACCATCCCTGACTTCAAACTCTATTACACAGCTACAGTATTGAAAACAGCTTGGTACTGACATAAGAACAGAGAAGTCGACCTATGGAATCGAATAGAAGACCCAGATATTAACCCACAAACCTATGAACAGTTGATTTTCGACAAGAGGGCTAAAGGTATACAATGGAAGAAGGAAAGCATCTTTAACAAACGGTGCTGGCATAACTGGATGTCAACCTGTAGAAGAATGAAAGTAGATCCATATCTATCACCATGCACAAAAATCAAGTCCAAATGGATTAAAGACCTCAATATTAATCTGACCTCTTTGAACCAGATAGAAGAGAAAGTGGGAAGTAGTCTACAAGACATACGCACAGGAGACCACTTCCTAGATAGAACCCCAGTAGCACAGACAATAAGAGAATCAATGAATAAATGGGACCTCCTGAAACTGAGAAGCTTCTGTAAAGCAAAGGACACCTTCAGTAAGACAAAAAGGCTACCTTCTGACTGGGAGAAGATCTTCACCAACCCCTCATCAGATAAAGGCCTGATCTCCAAAATATACAAAGTACTCAAGAAACTATACACTAAAACTCTAATTAACCCAATTAAAAAAATGGGGTGCTGATCTGAACAGAGAATTCTCAACAGAAGAACTTCGAATGTCCAAAAGACACTTAAGGTCATGCTCAACATCTTTAGCGATCAGCGAAATGCAAATCAAAACAACTATGAGATACCATTTTACACCGGTCAGATTAGCTAATGTCAAAAACACCAATGATAGCCTATGCTGGAGAGGATGTGGAGAGATGGGAACTCTCATTCATTGTTGGTGGGAATGCAAACTTGTGCAGCCACTATGGAAATCAGTGTGGCGGTTTCTCAGGAAACTGGGAGTCAACCTCCCTATAGACCCAGCAATTCCACTCTTGGGAATATACCCAAGAAATGCCCTATCATACCACAAAAGCATTTGTTCAACTATGTTCATAGCAGCACTATATGTAATAGCCAGAACCTGGAAACAACCTAGGTGCCCCTCAATAGAAGAATGGTTAAAGAAGGTGTGGAACATATACACATTAGAGTTTTACTCAGTCGTGAAAAACAATGACATCTTGAATTTTGCATACAAATGGTTGGAAATCGAAAATGCTTTACTGAGTGAGGTAAGCCAGAACCAAAAAGAGGAATATGGTATGTACTCACTCATAAGTGGATTCTAGCCATAATTAACGGTCTTTGAGCCTATAATTCATGATCCTAGAGAAGCTAAATAAGAAGGTGAACCTGAAGAAAATCATGTAGTTGTCCTCCTGGAGATTGGAAATAGACCTTCATCTGGCGATGGATGGAGATAGAGACAGAGACCCACATTGGCACACTGGACTTAACTCCCTAGGTCCAAATGAGAAGCCGAAGGAAAGAGAATGTAAGCAAAGAAGGCAAGACCAGAGGGAACCTTCATCCGACGATGGATGACGATACAGATGGAGACCCACATTGGAGCACCGGACTGTGCCCCCCAAGGTCCAAATGAGGAGCAGAAGAAGGAAGAAAATGAAAAAGGAAATCAAGACCACGAGGGATGCTATCACCCACTGATACAAGGGGACTGATCTAATGAGAGTTCACCAAGGCCAATTGTACTTAGACTGAACAAGCACATGATCCAACCAGATTCTCTGAATGTGGCCGAATTCTCTGAAGGCGGCTGGCCAGGAGTCTTTCTGAAAAGACATTGACAATGACACTGAGACTTGTTTCCTCTGCATATACTGGATTTTGGGGATCCAGTCTGTTTGGATACTCACCTTCCTGAACCTGGAGGGAGGGGGGAGGAACTTGAACTTTCCACAGGGCAGGAAACCCTGACTGCTCTTAGGGATGGAGAGGGAGGATGAGAGGGAGTGGGGGGAATGGGAGGGTGTTGGGATCAGGGGAGGAAATGGAAAGTTTTATAATTTAATACACTTTGAAAAAAATCAATAATAAAATCTTAAAGGCAAGAAAGGGTGGAAATAATGTGTTTCTAATTCTGAAAGACTGCTGCTTCCAGTCTATCTTGACATATTTTGCAAAAAGATCTGTCATAAATGAAAGCAAAAAAACCTTTTAGTTATGAAAGGAAATTATAATAATTTATGACCACAAAGTCATTCCTATTTATTTTAAATTTTTATTGACTTTGTGTATCAACCACAGTTCCCCTTCCCACCCCTTTTTCTACTACTCCCCAACCCACATCCCATCTACTGTTCCAAGAGGCCGCCCATGGGGACTCAACAAAGTCTGTCACATCACTTGAAGCAGGACAAGGGACCTTCCCCCTGTGTCTATGCCAAGCATGTTATCCCTCCACAGGGAATGGGCTCCAAATATCTAGCTCATGCACAAGGAATAGATCCTGGTCCCATTGCCATGGGCCCTTCAAACATACCAGGATATACAACTGTTACCCACATGCAGAGGGACTAGTTTGGTCCTATGTAGGCTCCCCAGCTGTTGGTCTAGAGTGGTGAATTCCCTTGAGCTTTGTTTAGTTGCTTTTGTGGGTTTCCCAATCGTGATCTTGACCCCCTTTGCTCATATAATCCCTCTTTCCTCATTTTGACTGGACTCTCCAAGAGCCTCCCCCCACCCAAGTGCTTGGCTTTGGATTTCTGCATCTGCTTCCATCAGTTACAAGATGAAAAGTACTATGATGAAAATTAGGATAGTCACCAATTTGATTACAGGGGAAGGCCAGTTCAGGCACCCTCTCCCCTATTGCTAGGAGCTGGGATAATTCTTGTGAATTCCTGGGAATTTCCCTAGTACCAGGTTTCTCCCTAACCCTATAATGACTGCCTCTATCAATATTTCTCTTTCATTGCTCTCTTACTCTGTCATTCCCTCAACTCGCCCATCCTGTTCACTCATGTTCTCAACCCCCATCCCATCCCTTCTATTGCTCCCACCCCTAGTTTATCCAGGAGATCTTATCTATTTCTCCTTCCCATGGTGACCAATTGTCTCTCTTAGGGGCCTCTTTGTTACCTACCTTCTCTAGATCTGTGGATTGTACTGTTGGTTATCTCTCCTTGATTTATATCTAGTATCCACTTATGAGTGAGTTCATACCATGTTTGTCATTCTGGGTCTGAGTTACACCACTCAGTATGACTTTTTCTAGTTCCATCCATTTTTTTTGCAAATTTCATGATGTCATTGTTTTTTTATAGCTGAGTAATGCAAAGACAGTCCTAACAGAATACTGGAGAGAGGACTTCAGACCAAAAAAAAAAAGATAAATGCACTTGAGAGGCTACAAAAGAAAAAAATGATTATGTTTAGACAGCCATCAAAGAAAAGTGTTAAATCCCAAAACTCACAAAATTAATAAAATGTTATAAATCAGTACCCAAATTTCAATATTGATTGTGTATTTATGGCATCATTTCCTGCATCAAAAGAACATGTTGGCAGGTTGGATTAGTAAACAGAATCTTTCATTTTGTTGCCTACAACAAACATCTCATTCACAAAATCAGATACAATCTCAGTGTGAAAAGATGGAAGAAGGTAGTTCAAACAAAACAATCAGTAAACAAGTCACTGCTACAGTTCTACTATTTGACATAATATGCTTCAAATCCATTCAGAAGAGTGAATCAGTTAACAATGATCAAGGGAAATTGCATCAAGAGGAAATAATAGTTGTAAACATACATGCACCAAACATTGTCTCTTCCAATGCTTGAAACAAGTGCTATTGGATTTAATTATTTCATTGATGCATTAATATAAAAACATAGATTAATCCTAACAGTCATAGCGAGAGGCTTCAATACGCCATTCTCATCACTTCAAAGACTAGGTAAAAAGTGAATAAAGAAACATTGTAATCACTAGTGAGAAACTAACACAACTAAAGAAGAGTTAGCATAAAGACCAAAAGAAAAAAACCTAGAAAAACAAATAACATCACATTCTTTTTTAGAGAATGCCCACAAAACATTCTCAAAATTGCATGTCAAATTAGACACAATGTAATTCTCAAAATATATAGCAAAAATGAAAGTGTCATGAATTCTGTCTCATCACAATGAAATACTACCCTTAGAAAATACAGAAATTAAACAGCAAACTACTGAATATAGCATCAAAGAAATAAAGAAGGAATAAAAAAATCCTAGAATTAAAAGAAAATGAAATCATAGTAGACCCAAACCTATGGGATACAATAAAAGAAGTCCTATGAGGAAAACATATAGATCTAAGTGTTTGCATCAAATAATCGGAGATATCATAAATAGATAAGCTCATTTTATATCTTTAGGTTTTGGAAAAATGGAAGTAAAGCAATCCTAAAACAGTAAAAATGATGAAATAATAAAGATCAGGGCAGAAATCGAAGAAATAGAAATGAAACAATATATGAAGAATCAATGAAACAGAGTTGGTTTAATGAAAACACAAGCAAGACAGACAAACCCTTAGTCCATCACTTAAGCATAAATGTAGTGGCATTTAACTCATATTTTAATAAATAAAGCCTGTCTGAGGATTTAAAAACAAAGCATCCAGTCACTGTTTCTTACCTTTCCATAAGTCTGTAATGGAGATCCTGCCTCCAGGAATCTCAGTGAGACTGTCAGTGAAAGCGGTCTGCTCCCATTTTAAAATTCTCTCTAATTCTGGAATTAAGTGCACTGCTAACACTTGGTTTCTATGTCAAGCTATTGTAGCTACTGTAATTAAAAGGTCGTGTAATTGTTACCTTGATATAGATATGAATAATTTTCATTGTTATGGAACTTGGTTTATTGATACAAATTTAATGCCAATTTTGCTATATGTATATTTCTGCTCTTGATTAAGGTATTGTGATTGTGTAGTTCATTTAAAAATGTAATGTATAATTAAGAAATTTTAAGTTAATAGATGATCATCTATAATAATTAAGCTTTTATTCATGTTAGTTAGATTTTCTAGGCATATAGACATACATTTCAGTTAGATAGGTATTCTTCAAATCTTTTGTAGACCTTCAGAATACAACATTTAAAATGTTTAAAAATTTATGACTTTTCATGACAATGAGACATGTCTGCTCCTGACAGCACCAAGCTACTTCTAGAGGAAAATGGGCATGAAAGAGGTTCCTTAGCCATTTGGGCAAGAAACTGCTCTTGCCTGGACTGCTTCACTAGACATGCAGTACCCACAGGGAGATGACTGTTGAACTTGCCAAAAGGTGAGATGGGCCTTTGCAGTTCTTGCTTCATGAAAGAGTCTGTGAGATATTCTGCAGGACACAGAAGAAAGTGATTGAACTGTCTTTGAAATTTCCTGCTGCATGGACAAGTTTGCTGGATACTATGGTCCTGTAGGCTGAAGCTGGATGCCCCAATGGTACAGAAAAACTTTGGGTGACTGTATAGGCAGTGAGATGTCTCTTTAAATTCTAGAATTTTGGAAGTTGCTTACAATGAACTTCCTGTTTACTTATGTAATATTATATCCTTCTGGAGTCTTTGATGGAGTTGAAGAATAGGTAGTTATTATTATGGTTTTTCTCAGTTATGTTCAAAGATAAAATAGATATAAATACTGTAACTGTAGATTTTGCTTAATACATGTTTTGTTATATGTAATTTTACTATGTTAAAGTTAAAGTCGTCTTTTTGTTTAAACAGAAACGGGGAAATGGTGTAGGAGTTCCTTTTTTGTGTGTTACTTTCATTCATTAATGAATAAAGGAACTGCCTTGGCCTAGTTGATAGGGCAGAACTTAAGTAGGTGGAGAAAACAGAACTGAATGCTGGGAGGAAGAAGGGCAGAGTCAGAGAAGCCATGGATCCTCTGCCTGACATGGAATCCGGTTAGAATCTTCAGTAAGTCACAGCCACATGATGATACACAGATTAATGGAGATGGATTAAACTAATGTGTAAGAGTTAGCCAATAAGAAATTAGAGCTAATGGCCAAGCAGTGTTTCAATTAATACAGTTTCTGTGTGCTTATTTCGGATGTAAACTAGCTGGGCAGCTGGGACAAACAAGTGGGCTCCCCTCTCCTTGTAACATTGCCTGGTTGACAAGCCTGACCAGTGTGTTTGTTTTGTTTTTAGGATCTTCAGGCAAATTTTATTATTTATTAACATAAAAATGAAATGCCACTAAAAATAAAACTAATAAGGAAATGAAAGATCACTATAATGGGAGCTTTAAGATAATGAATAAACACAGTTATGTATAATGAGTATGAATGGAATTGCCTTATGGAAGGGAATGAATAATTCTCCTGTCACAAAGTTATGTAGGGTAAAAAAAAAAGTATTCTGGTACCATGTGTGAGATGCCTCCATTTGAGTTGTTGGTTAAGGGAACCCCAGAAACCTTCAACACAATGGAGGCAATTCTCATTGTTTCTGGGTCCCCACTAGAACTTCGTGGCAAGGTTTCATTGCTGAAGACACTATACAATTTGGTCACAGAACATGGAGAAATCAAATAAGTACTGGCCAGGAATATCCTTCTTGCTGTCTTATTTTCATAGTACTGAAGTGAGCATTGCAGAATACTGGAGTAAGGTCATCTTACTTAGCTCCAAGTCTGTGAACTACAATGATAAATTGTGTTATAAGATATGCCCACGAATGTTGTGTAAAATGACTGTGATGGTGGTATTCAAAGATTTTCTGACTTTAAGGGCCATTCCATGGTACAGAAATTATATCCAGCTCTGTAATTTGGCTACAAATAAATGTCTCAGAAAGTTATAGGCCTTAGGTGAGAACTTCCTACTGTTAATGTGCTAAATGAATATAGTATCAAAATTCTATCTAAATGCTTATCTTTATACTCACTGATTGCTATAATACTAAGGCCTCATCAGGAAATTTTCTATTAGCAGTGGATTGTGATTAAATTAGACTCTCACAATGGATCAAAATACAAAGAATTAATGACTTTTTTATACCTAAATGGAACACCTAAATCACACATATACTTCCTCAAAGAATATTCATAGGCAAGAGGTCAGAAAGGTTGTTAAGATCCAGAAGATAAGGAAGAGAGTTGTTAAATAATGTCTGTCTATGTGAACTCACATCAGTGATGGTTGTATGCTCAAGACCTGTATAAGATCAAGCCAGCCAACAGTCCATCATGAGTAGAAAAGGAGCCAATGAGGGACAACCCATGACTGAGGAGCTGTTGACCACTTACAGCCACTGAGAAGATAGATCAGTAAGATTTCTGTCAGACCTACAGTACTTGGTCCTACACAAGACAGGGCTAATCAATGGTCACAGGAGATGTGAAAGAAAATTTCTCGAGTTTTTTAGCCACTGTTAAGAAGTACTTGTAAATAATTCCTCACTTAAGGACACCATGAGCAATACTAATAAAACTGTTGGATCATCAAAAATTACTAATGGATGAATTAAATATAGACAATAAGATAGAAGACTAATTAGATTGCAAAAAAAGAACATTAGCAGGAATGAGAGGGAGCAGAAGATGGTAATGGGATAAATATAATAAAATACATTATATGTATTATGAGAATATAGTTATGAAACATATTCTGCATAATTAATATATTCTAATACAAATAAGTATAGTATTGAATTAATATGCATTGATTTAGTTAATGTACCCTCTTAGAAATTATGCTATGGCATTTGCACATATTCCCTATTCAAGAAGATTTAGAAAAAAGAGGTTCAGTTTAAAAAGAGAGGATGATCACTCTTGTAGAATCCTGGGAGTTTCTATTGCACTAGGTTTCTACCTTACCCTCCAAATGTTCCCCAGTTCCAGTTGTCTCTCCCAGTACTAGCTAAGATTCCTAGTAATAAGGGATATGAAGCCTAGACTGGGAGTCTTCTGTAACCAGACAAGACTTTCAGTTCCTTCACCTACTTGTTGGTCTTTCCAGCAAGATGTACTGGGTAAACGTGACACAGAGATTGTGGTAAAATTCAACCAATAATTGATCAAGTTGGAGACCCAGACCATAAGAGGGAGACTACCTTTGACACTTCCTGGAGTTCCAGGCACTCTGGATGGCCCAGAGACGTAGAATACAACCGAGCATCACTGGAAAAAGAAAAAAAAATCAATGAAATGATTCCTAATGGTACTCTGAAAACTCATAGGCAGGAGCCTAGTATAATCATCCTCAGAGAGGCTTCATTCAGCATCTGGTAGGAACAGATTTGGAGAACCACAGCCAAATGTTAGGCAGAGCTTGGGAAATCCTGTGGAAGAGAAAGAAGAAGGAAAGTTTGAGACAGAGAGGTCCAGAACACCACGGAGAAACTCATAGACTCAAGTAACCAGGTATCATAGTGGTTCACACAGACTGAGCAGAATACGAGAAAACCTACATGTGACTGACCTAGACCTAGTCTGTAGATTGGTCTCCTTGTGGGACTCTGGACAGTGGGAACAGGGACTCTCTTTAGCTCTTCTGCCTGCTTGGGACCCTTTTCCTCCTAATTGGTTGCTTAATCCAGCATTAATATGAGGGGAAGTGCCTATCATATGCTATGTATTGTTGCTATCCCTGGGAGGCCTGCCATTTTCTTGAGGGAAATGAAAGTGGGGTGGACCTGAGAGACGAGTAGAAAAGAAAAGTGTAGTCAGGTTGTAATATATGAGAGAATAATGCATAAAAAATAAGAGAAAGAGGCTGGTGGTGTAGCTCAATTAGTAGTTGCCAAGCATGCAAAAGGCTCTGTGTTTGAGCACAAGTACTGCAATAACTTGGGCAGTGGTACATGCCTATAAGCTTATTATGAGCTTACAGCAGGCAGATGAGAAGGAGAAGAAAAATAGGGAGATAAATACATAGCATATTATGATTTTTATACCTTTATATGTCCAAAATTCTGTACTTCTCTTGCTACCAATTTTTCATTGTAACATTTCACAGTTTGCTGAAAGCCCGGTTGATTCCATGTTTTCCACAAAAAGATATTATCTATTATTTACTTGTCGGAGAATTCATTTAGACTCACCTCTACTTTGTCGCTTGTGCAGAAAACATTTTACATTAAGCTAGTTAAAATATTTTCAATAGACTTTGGGTTTTGTGAGTCAAAACAAGGACTTTCACCCAAAATATCACATTTCAACAGCTAACATTTTTTAAAAGTTTTTATAAATTTTTATTTGTTTATTTTGTTTTGTAATTTTGAGACAAAGTCTTTATATGTAGCACTGTCTGTCCTGGAACTCATTTTGTAGCCAGGCTGGCTTCAAACTCAGAGTTTCACCTGACTCTGTCTCCTAATTGCTGGAATCAAAGGCTTGTGCCATAACTGCCAACTATTTTTAAATAATTGTTTTTTAGCAGTTAAAGGACTTACTGTTTTATTATTATTATTATGATTATTATTATTAATTTATAAAAGTTTCCATTTCTGCCCCTCCTCCCAACACCCTCCCATTCCCCCAACTCCCTATCCTCCTCCCTCTCCAGTCCTAAGAGCAGTCAGGGTTTCCTGCCCTGTGGTAAGTTCAAGTTCCTCCCCCCTCCCTCCAGGTCTAGGAAGGTGAGCATCCAAACAGACTAGGATCCCAAAACGCCAGTACATGCAGACGAAACAAGTCCCAGTGCCATTATCAATGGCTTCTCAGACAGCCCCCATATCAGCCACATTCAGAGAATCCAGTTTGATCACATGCTCGTTCAGTCCCAGTCCAGTTGGGCTTGGTGAGCTCTCATTAGATCAGTCCCCTTGTATCAGTGGGTGAACGCCCCCCTCGCGGTTCTGACTTCCTTGTTCATATTCTCCCTCCTTCTGCTCCTCAGTTGGACCTTGGGGGCTAAGTCCAGTGCTCCAGTGTGCGTCTCTGTCTCAATCTCCATCTATCATCTGATAAAGGTTCCCTCTGATCCTGACTTCCTTGCTCACGTTCTCCCTCCTTCTGCTTCTCATTTGGACCTAGGGAGTTAAGTCCTGTGCTCCAATGTGGGTCTCTGCCTCTATCCCCATCCATTGCCAGATGAGAGTTCTATGGTGAAATGCAAAATATTCATCAGTATGGTTATGGACCAAGGCCAGTTCAGGCACCCACTCTTCCGCTGCACAGGGAACAATCTAGGATTGTCTCCTTGGACCTGGAAACCCCTCTAGAATCAAGTCTCTTACAAACCCTAAAATGGCTCCCTTAGTTGAGATATATACTTCCTGCTCTACTCCCATATCCATCCTTCCTCCCTCCCTCCATCCCATCCCCCCTAGCTATCCCCCATCCTCCCCTTCTCCCTTCTCTCGAACCATTTCCTCTTACTTCCAACCCCACCCCCTGTACACCCAAGTTTGCCTGGTAATCTTGTCTACTTCCAATATCCAGGAGGATAACTATATAATTTTCTTCAGGTTCACCTTCTTATTTAGCTTCTCTAGGATCATGAATTATAGGCTCAAAGACCTTTAACTATGGCTAGAATCCACTTATGAGTGAGTAAATACCATATTCCTCTTTTTGGGTCTGGCTTACCTCACTCAGTAAAGTGTTTTCTATTTCCATGCATTTGCATGCAAAATTCAAGATGTAATTGTTTTTTTACCGCTGAGTAAAACTCTAATGTGTATATGTTCCACACCTTCTTTAACCATTCTTCTATTGAGGGAAACCTAGGTTGTTTCCAGGTTCTGGCTATTACAAATAGTGCTGCTATGAACATAGTTGAACAAATGCTTTTGTGGTATGATAGGGCATCTCTTGGGTATATTCCCAAGTGTGGAATTGCTGGGTCTATAGGGAGGTTGACTCCCAGATTCCTGAGAAACCGCCACACTGATGTGGCTGCACAAGTTTGCATTCCCACCAACAATGGATGAGTGTTCCCCTCGTTCCACATCCTCTCCAGCATAGGCTATCATTGGTGTTTTTGATTTCAGCTATTCTGAAAGGTGTAAGATGGTATCTCAGAGTTGTTTTGATTTGCATTTCCCTGATTGCTAAAGATGTTGAGCATGACTTTAAGTGTTTTTTGGCCATTCGAAGATCTTCGGCTGAGAATTCTCTGTTCATTTCAGTACCACATTTTTTAATTGGGTTAATTAGAGTTTTAGTGCCTAGTTTCTTGAGTTCTTTGTATATTTTGGAGATCAGACCTTTGTCTGATGAGGGGTTGGTGAAGATCTTCTCCCAGTTGGAAGGTAGCCTTTTTGTCTCACTGACAGTGTCCTTTGCTTTACAGAAGCTTCTCAGTTTCAGGAGGTCCCATTTATTCACTGATTCTCTTATTGTCTGTGCTACTGGGGTTCTACCTAGGAAGTGGTCTCTTGTCCCCATGTGATGTAGACTACTTCCCACTTTCTCTTCTATCTGGTTCAAAGGGGTCAGATTAATATTGAGGTCTTTAATCCATTTGGAATTGAGTTTTGTGCATGGTGATAGATATGGATCTACTTTCATTCGGCTACAGGTTGACAACCAGTTATGCCAGCACCATTTATTAAACATGGTATCCTCCTTCCATTGTATACCTTTAGCTCCCTTTTCGAAAATCAGGTGTTCATAGGTTTGTGGGTTAATATCTGGGTCTTCTATTTGATTCCATAGGTCGACTTCTCTGTTCTTATGCCAGTACCAACCTGCTTTCAATACGGTAGCTGTGTAGTAGAGTTTTAAGTCAGGGATGGCAATGCCTCCAGAAGTTCCTTTATTATGTAAGATTGTTTTGGCTATCCTGGGTTTTTTGTTTTTCCATATAAACTTGATTATTGTTCTCTCAAGGTCTGTGAAGAATTTTGATGGGATTTTGATGGGGATTGCATTGATTCTATAGATTACTTTTGGTAGAATTGACATTTTTACTATGTTGATTCTCCCAATCCAAGAGCAAGGGAGGTCTTTCCATTTTCTGGTATCCTTCTCAACTTCTTTCTTCAAAGATTTAAAGTTCTTGTCAAATTGGTCTTTTACTTCCTTGGTCAGAGTTATTTCGAGATATTTTATGCTATTTGTGGCTATCATTAAAGGTGAAGTTTCTCTGATTTCCCTCCCTGCTTCTTTATCCTTTATGTATAGGAGAGCAACTGATTTTTTGGAGTTGATCTTGGACCCTGCCACATTACTAAAGGTGTTTATCAGCTGTAAGAGTTTTTTGGTAGAGTTTTTGACGTCGCTTATGCACACTATCATATTATCAGCAAATAACGAGAGTTTAACTTCTTTCTTTCCAATTCGAATCCCCTTGATCCGCTTATGTTGTCTTATTGATATTGCTAGAACTTCAAGCACTATATTGAAGAGGTATGGTGAGAGTGGACATCCTTGTCTTGTTCCTGATTTTAGTGGCATAGCTTTGAGTTTCTCTACACTCAATTTGATGTTAGCTGTCGGCTTTCTGTAAAGAGCTTTTATTATATTTAGGGATGATTCTTGTAATCCCAGTCTCTCCAAGACCTTTATCGTAAAGGGGTGTTGAATTTTATCAAATGCTTTTTCAGCATCCAATGAAATGATCATATTTTTTTTCTTTCAGTTTATTTATATGATGAACTACATTGACAGATTTGCATATGTTGAACCTGCCCTGCATCTCTGGGATGAAGCCTACTTGATCATAATGGATAATTTTTTTAAGCAATTTTATTAAATTATAAAAGTTTCCATTTACGCCCCTCTTCCCAACACCCTCCCACTCCCCCCCTCCCTCTCCTCCTCCCTCTTTGTCCCTAAGGTCAGTCAGGGTTTCAAGCCCTGTGGGAAGTTCAAGATCGTCCCCCCTCCCTCCAGGTCCAGGAAGGTGAGTATCCAAACAGACTGGATCCCAAAAATCCAGTATATGCAGAGGAAACTAGTCCCAGTGACATTGTCAATGGCTTCTCAGAAAGACTCCGGGCCAATCACATTCAGAAAATCCGGCGACATTCAGAGAATCTGGTTGGATCACGTGCTCGTTCAGTCGCAGTCCAACTGCCCTTGGTAAACTCTCATTAGATCCGACCCCTTGTATCAGTGGGTGATAGCATCCCTCGCAGTCCTTCGTCATTTTCTTCGTCCTTCTGCTCCTCATTTGGACCTTGGGGGGCTCAGACCGGTGCTCCAATGTGGGTCTCCGTCTGTATCGCCATCCATAGCCAGATGAAGGATCTATGGTGATAAGCAAAATATTCATCAGTATGGTTATGGGCCAAGGCCGGTTCCGGCACCCTCTCCTCTGTCCAGAGAACAATCTGGAGATCTCTCCTTGGACCTGGGATCCCATATATAATCAAGTTTCCTATAAACCCTAAAATGACTCCCTTAGTTGAAAGATATTCTTCCCTGATCCCATATTCATCCTTCCTCCCTCCCCCCCATCCCGGTCAACCAAGCTTTCTCCATTCCTCCCCTACTCCCTTCTCTCTAACCCTCTCCCCTTCCAACAACCCTCCCCCCCCATGCACCCAAGGTTACCTGGGACTCTTGACTATTTCCTACCTCCTGGCGGATAGCTAAATAATCTTCATCAGGTTCGGCTTCTTATTTAGCTTCTCTAGGATCACGAATAATAGGCTCAAAGACCTTTAAATTATGGTTAGAATCTACTTATGAGTGAATACATACCGTGTTCCTCTTTTTGGGTCTGGCTTACCTCACTCAGTAAAGCGTTTTCTATGTCCATCCATTTGCATGCAAAATTCAAGATGTCATTATTTTTTACCGCTGAGTAAAACTCTAATGTGTATATGTTCCACACCTTTTTTAACCACTCTTCTATTGAGTGGCACCTAGGCTGTTTCCAGGTTCTGGCTATTACAATAATGCTGCTATGAACATAGTTGAACAAATGCTTTTGTAGTATGCTAGGGAATCTCTAGGGTATATTCCCAAGAGTGGAATTGCTGGGTCCTGAGGGAGATTGACTCCCAGTTTCCTGAGAAACCGCCACACTGATTTCCACAATGGCTGCACAAGTTTACATTCCCACCAACAATGGATGAGTGTTCCCCTCACCCCACATCCTCTCCAGCATAGGCTATCATTGGTGTTTTTGACTTTAGGTATTCTGACAGATGTAAGATGGTATCTCAAAGTGGTTTTAATTTGCATTTCCCTGATTGCTAAGGAGGTTGAGCATGACCTTAAGTGTCTTCTGGCCATTCGAAGTTCATCTGTTGTGAATTCTCTGTTAAGTTCAGTACCCCATTTTTAATTGGATTAATTAGAGTTTTAGTGCCTAGTTTCTTGAGTTCTTTGTATATTTTGGAGATCAGACCTTTGTCTGATGAGGGGTTGGTGAAGATCTTCTCCCAGTCAGAAGGCAGCCTTTTTGTCTTACTGACAGTGTCCTTTGCTTTACAGAAGCTTCTCAGTTTCAGTAGATCCCATTTATTCATTGTTTCTCTTATTGTCTGTGCAGCTGGGGTCCTGCTTAGGAAGAGGCCTCCCGTGCCTATATCTTGTAGACTACTACCCACTTTCTCTTCTATCAGGTTCAAAGTGGACAGATTAATGTTGGTGTCTTTAATCCATTTGGACTTGAGTTTTTTGCATGGTGATAGGTATGGATCTACTTTCATCCTTCTACAGGTTGACATCCAGTTATGCCAGCACCATTTGTTAAAGATGCTTTCCTTCTTCCATTGTATACCTTTAGCTCCCTTGTCAAAAATTAGGTGCTCATAGGTTTGTGGATTAATATCCGGGTCTTCTATTCGATTCCAAAGTTCGATTTCTCTGTTCTTATGCCAATACCAAGCTGTTTTCAATACTGTAGCTCTGTAATAGAGTTTGAAGTCAGGGATGGTAATGCCTCCTAAAGTTTCTTTATTGTATAAGATTGTTTTGGCTATCCTGGGTTTTTTGTTTTGCCATATAAACTTGATTATTGTTTTCTCAAGGTCTGTGAAGAATTTTGATGGGATTTTGATGGGGATTGCATTGAATCTATAGATTGCTTTTGGTAGAATTGCCATTTTTACTATGTTGATCCTCCCAATCCAAGAACAAGGGAGATCTTTCCATTTTCTGGTATCCTCCTCAATTTCTTTCTTCAAAGACTTAAAGTTCTTGTCAAATAGGTTTTTCACTTCCTTGGTTAGAGTAACCCCAAGATATTTTATGCTATTTGTGGCTATCGTGAAAGGTGATGTTTCTCTGATTTCCCTCTCAGCTTCTTTATCCTTTGTGTATAGGAGGGCCACTGATTTTTTGGAGTTGATCTTGTATCCTGCCACATTACTAAATGTGTTTATCAGCTGTAGGAGTTCTTTGGTAGAGTTTTTGGGGTCACTTATGTACACTATCATATCGTCAGCAAGTAACGAAAGTTTAACTTCATCCTTTCCAATTCGAATCCCCTTGATCTCCTTATGTTGTCTTATTGCTATTGCTAGAACTTCAAGCACTATATTGAAGAGGTATGGAGAGAGTGGACAGCCTTGTCGTGTTCCTGATTTTAGTGGAAAGGTTTTGAGTTTCTCTCCATTCAATTTGATGTTAGCTGTCGGCTTGCTGTATATTGCTTTTATTATATTTAGGTATGATCCTTGTATCCCCAGTCTCTCCAACACCTTTATCATAAATGGGTGTTGAATTTTGTCAAATGCTTTTTCAGCATCCAATGAAATGATCATATGGTTTTTTTCTTTCAGTTTATTTATATGATGGATTACATTGATAGATTTGCGTATGTTGAACCAGTCCTGCATCTCTGGGATGAAGCCTACTTGATCATAATGAATAATTTTTCTAATGTGTTCCTGGATTCGGTTTGCCAGGATTTTATTGAGAATTTTCACGTCGATGTTCATGAGTGAGATTGGCCTGTAATTCTCTTTTTTGGTTGTGTCTTTATGTGGTTTTGGTATTAAGGTAACTGTAGCTTCTTAAAAGGAGTTTGGCAAGGACTCTTCTGTTTCTATATTATGGAATACATTAAGGAGTATAGGAATTAGCTCTTCCTGGAAGTTCTGGTAGAATTCTGCATTGAAACCATCTGGTCCTGGGCTTTTTTTGGCAGGGAGATTTCTGATAACAGCTTCTAATTCTTCGCGACTAACAGGTCTATTTAGATTGTTCACCTGTTCTTGGTTCAACTTTGGTATATGGTACTTATCTAAAAAAAGTCCATTTCTTTTACATTTTCCAACTTTGTGGCATATAAACTTTCGTAGTAAGATCTAATGATTCTCTGAATTTCCTCTGTGTCTGTGGTTATATCTCCCTTTTCATTTCTGATCCTATTAATTTGCAAGTTCTCTCTCTGCCGTTTGATTAGTTTGGATAGGGGTTTGTCAATCTTGTTGATTTTCTCCAAGAACCAGCTTTTTGATTCATTGATTCTTTGGATTGTTTTCTCTGTTTCTATTTTGTTGATTTCAGCCCTCAGTTTGATTATTTCCAGTCTTCTACTCCTCCTGGGTGAATCAGCTTCTTTTTTTCTAGAGCTTTCAAGTGTGCTGTTAGGTCTCCAATGTGTGCTTTCTCCGTTTTCTTTAGTTGGGCACCTATTGCTATGAACTTTCCTCTTAGCACTGCTTTCATAGTGTCCCATAGGTTTGAGTATGTTGTGTCTTTGTTTTCATTAAATTCAAGGAAGAGTTTAATTTCTTTCTTAATTTCGTCCCTGACCCAGGGGTGATTTAGTAGTTGACTGTTCAACTTCCATGAGTTTGTTGACTTCCTGGGGTAGCGTTCTTGTTCAATTCTAATTTTAATCCATGGTGGTCTGACAAGACACAGGTGGTTACTAATATTTTTTTGTATCTGTGGGAGTTTGCTTTGTTACAGAGTATGTGGTCAATCTTCGAGAAGGTTCCATGAACTGCAGAGAAGAAGGTATATTCTTTCCTATTTGGGTGGAGTGTTCTATAGATGTCTGTTAAGTCCATTTCATTCAATACCTCCAATAAATCTCAGATTAAAGAAAGGATATTAAGAACTGCAAAGGAAAAAGGTCAAGTAACATATAAAGGTAAACCTATCAGACTTACACCAGACTTCTCTATAGAAACCATGAAAGCCAGAAGGTCCTGGATAGAGGTACTGCAGAAATTAAGGGACCATGGATGCAAGCCCAGACTACTTTACCAAGCTAAGCTTTCGTTCACTATCAACGGAGGAAACAAAATATTTCAGGATAAAAACAAATTTAAACAGTACGTAACTACTAATCCAGCCTTACAGAGAATACTAGAAGGAAAATTACATCCCAAGGAATCCAACATTGCCATCACTGACTACAATAATTCAGACATCTAGCGACCCTTCACTAGCACAATTCAAAGAAGGAAAACACATACACTCTATTACCCCCCCCCCCAAAAAAATGACTGGAGTCAACAACCAATGGTCATTAATATCTCTTAATATCAATGGACTCAATTCACCTATAAAGAGGCACAGACTTAGAGATTGGTTACGAAAACAGGATCCAACATTCTGCTTTTTACAAGAAACACACCTCAACCACAAAGACAGACACCTACTCAGAGTAAAGGGTTGGGAAAAGGTTTTCCAAGCAAATGGACCTAAGAAACAAGCGGGTGTGGCCATTCTAATATCTAACAAAATCGACTTCAAAGTAAAATCAATCAGAAGAGATGGAGATGGACATTTCATACTCATAACAGGAACAACTCATCAGGAAGAAGTCTCAATCCTGAATATCTATGCCCCTAATGTAAAGGCACCCACATATGTAAAAGAAACTCTTCTAGAACTCAAGGCAGTCATCAAACCACACACGCTAATAGTAGGAGACTTCAACATTCCTCTCTCACCAATGGACAGGTCAATCAGACAGAAACCAAACAGAGAATTAAGAGATTTATTGGAGGTATTGAATCAAATGGACTTAACAGACATCTATAGAACACTCCACCCAAATTGGATAATTTCTCTAATGTGTTCTTGGATTGGGTTTGTCAGTATTTTGTTAAGGATTTTTGCGTCAATGTTCAGGAGTGAGATTAGCCTGTAATTTTCTTTCTTGATTTTATCTTTGTGTGGTTTTGGTACCAGGGTAACTGCAGCTTCATAAAAAAAATTTGACAATGACTCTCCTGTTTCTATTTTGTGAAATTCATTAAGTACAGATATTAGCTCTTCTTGGAAGTTCTGATAGAATTCTGCATTGAAATCATCTGGTCCTGGACTTTTTTTGGTAGGGAGGTTTATGATAACACCTTCTAATTCTTCGGGACTAACAGGTCTATTTAGAGTGTTGCCTGGTCTTGATTTAACTTTGGTAAATGGTACTTATCTAAAAACAAGTCCATTTCTTGTACATTTTCCAATTTTGTGGCATACAGGCTTTTGTAGTAAGATCTAATGATTCTCTGAGTTTCCTCTGTGTCTGTGGTTATGTCCCCATTTTCATTTCTGATCTTATTAATTTGCGTGTTCTCTCTCTGCCATTTGATTAGTTTGGCTAGGGGTTTGTCAATCTTGTTGATTTTCTCCAAGAACCAGCTTTTTGATTCATTGATTCTTTGGGTTGTTTCTGTGTTTCTATTTTGTTGATTTCAGCCCTCAGTTTGATTATTTCCAGTCTTCTACTCCTCGTAGGTGAGTCTGCTGCTTTTTTTCCCCAGAGCTTCAGGTGTGCTGTTAAATTTCCAAGGTTTGCCTTCTCCATTTTCTTTAATTGAGCACTTAGTGCTATGAACTTTCCTCTTAGCACTGCTTTCATAGTGTCCCATAGGTTTGATTATGTTGTGTCTTTATTTTCTTTAAATTCAAGGAAGACTTTAATTTCTTTCTTTATTTCTTCCTTGACCCAGGGATGATTCAGTCGTTGATTGTTCAGCTTCCATGTGTTTGTAGGCCTTCTGGGGTTAGAATTGTTGTTGATTTCTAACTTTCTTGCATGTTAATCCGACAAGACACAGGTGGTTGTTAATGCTTTTTTTTCTATCTGTGGAAGTTTGCTTTGTTACAGAGTATGTGGTCAATTTTGGAGAAGGTTCCATGAGCTGCAGAGAAAAAGGTATATTCTTTCCTATTTGGGTGAAATTTTCTATAGATGTCTGTTAAGTCCATTTGATTCATTACCTCTATTAATTCTCTTATTTCTCTTTTAGGTTTCTGTCTGACTGACCTGTTAGGTTTCTGTCTGACTGACCTATCCCTTGGTGAGAGAGGTGTGTTGAAGTCTCCTACTATTAGTGTGTGTGGTTTGAGGACTGCCTTGAGTTCTAGAAGTGTTTCTTTTACATACGTGGGTGCCTTTATATTAGGGGCATAGATATTCAGTATTGAGACTTCCTCCTGATAAATTGTTCCTGTTATGAGTATGAAATGTCCATCTCTAGCTCTTCTGATTGATTTCAGATTAAAGTCAATTTCTTTTGGAAATTAGAATGGCCACACCTGCATGTTTCTTAGGTCCCTTTGTTTGGAAAACCATTTCCCAACACTTTACTCTGAGTAGATGTCTGTTTTTGTGGTTTAGGTGTGTTTCTTGTAAAAAGCTGAATGTTGTATCCTGTTTTCATATCCAATCTCTTAGTCTGTGACTTTTTATGGGTGAGTTGAGTCCGTTGATATTACGTGATATTAATGACCACTGGTTGTTAACTCCAGTTTTTTTTTATTTATTTATTTTTTGTGTAGTAGAGTTTGTGTGTTTCACTTCTTTGAGTTGTGCTCAAATAATGTTAGATTCCTTGGGTTGTGATTTTCCTTCTATTACTTTCTGTAAGAATGTATTTGTGGCTACGAATTGTTTAAATTTGTTTTTATCCTGGAATATTTTTTTTCCATTGATAGTGAATGATAGCTTGGCTGGTTATAGTAGTCTGGGCTAGCATCCATGGTCTCTTAGTTTCTGCAGTACCTTTATCCAGGACCTTCTAGTTTTCATGGTTTCCATAGAGAAGTCCGGTGTAAGTCTGATAGGTTTACATATATAAGTTACTTGACCTTTTTGCTTTGCAGCTTCTTTAATCTGTACATTTTGTGTTTTGATTATTATATGGCAAGGGAATTATTTTTTTGATCCAGTCTATTCGGTGTTCTGTATGCTTCTTGAACCTCCATAGGAATATTGTTCTTTAGGTTGGGAAAGTTTTCTTTTATAATTTTGTTGAATATATTTTCTGGGCCTTTTATCTGCAGTTCTTCTCCTTCTTCTACTCCTATTATTCTTAGTTTGGTCTTTTTATTATGTCCCAGATTTCTTGAATGTTTTGTGATGAGAATTTGTTGGATTTGCTATTTTCTTTGATCAGAGTGTTTATTTTCTCTATGGCGTCTTCACAATCTAAGATTCTTTCTTTTATCTCTTGTATTCTATTTGTTATGCTTGATTCTGTAGTCTCTGTTCATTTACCTAGATATTCCATATACAGCTGGCCCTCGGTTTGTATTTTCTTCGTTGCCTCCATTTCAGTTTTCAATTCTTGAATTGTTTCTATTACCTGTTTAATTGTTTTTTCTTGGTTTCCCAGGGTATCATTTACAGATTTACTCATTTCTTCAAACTTTTTGTTATATTTCTCTTCCATTTCATTACTCATTTCTTCAACCTTTTTGTTATATTTCTCATCCATATCTTTAACGGAGTTATTCATACCCTGTTTAAGGGACTCTATTGCTTTCATAATGGCGCTTTTTTCCACTTCTTCTGGATTAGGGTGTTCAAGTCCCTCTGTTGTAGGGTCGCTGGGATCTGGTGTTTTCATGTTTTTCAGATTGTTGGAGTAATTCCTGCCTTGGCATCTGCCCATCTCTTCCTTCAAATATTCTCTAATGGATCTTCTGGTACCGGGTCAGGTTCCCCCCTCTGATGAATCTTCTGCTAGAGTATCAGTACCCCTTGCTGGCCAGGAATCTTGCTTAGCTGACACAGGACCTACCTTTCCACAGGCAGGCTATTGAAACACAGAAACTCCCTCCTGCTGGATTGTACTTCCAGCCCAGTCCCAGCCTTCAAGCCAGCAGAGCTGAGTGATTTTATGGCCCTGAGGAGGAAGGGAGGAATAAAGGAAGGGCTTCCTGGGTCAAAGGTGGGATGGGGTAGGAGGCGAGAATGCTTAGCCCCTGCAGAGTGACCAGGGAGTCAAGGGGGACGGGGAATATGTGAGCACCTCCTTGCCGGGCTTCTGCCACGGGTCAGGAGCAAACTCACCCCTCTTATTAATCTTTTGGTAGAAGATCAGTGCCCCTTGCTGGCCAGGAATCTTGCTGAGCTGACACAGGGCCTACCTTTTCACTGGCAGGCTATTGAAACACAGGAACTCTCTCCTGCCTGGTCGCACTTCCAGCCCAGTCCCAGCCTCCAATAATTCTTGTTAAAATTTTTATGATAAGCTGAAAATAAATAATGTAGATGTTCATGAAGGAAGATTTTTAGACATGTGTTAAAAATTCATTTATTTTATCATAACTCATTAAATCATCCCAATACTACCAAACCCTACTGTCTTCTTTTTATACCTCAATAAATTTAAATCAGCAATAGTTATTTTTGCATGTGTGTGAGTCCACTCAAATACAGCATGGTCAAACTAAAAGTGAGTTCTTTCCCTGAAGAAAACTGATTCTGTTTTCCCCAAGAGCCTTCAACAGACACACATATATTTGAATAAATAATTCTTGACTACAATCTGATAGAACAAGAAATTACCATTACATGTGTTTTTTTTTAAATCTATGAACTTTATGCTAAAATATAACCAATCACTCTAAGAGGAAAACAATAAGAATTTAAGAGAACCAGATTAAACACTAAGCAATTTATAAATGAAATTAGTACAAACATGATAAAAGAAAAATACAAAACTAGTGTTCTTATATTTAAAAGATCAGTTGAAGCTCACCTAAAAATTAAATCATTTTCAAATAGAATAAAATGACATAATAACTAAAAATATTTAACTGAAAATGTTTAGCTATAAACATACAATATATCAACTGAGAAACAAAAATAGCTTGAATAAATGTATATAACTACATTTAAAATATAGTTAAATTTAAGGAAATATTATATATATGTATATATATATATATATATATATATATATATATATATATTCTTTCACCTTCCCCAACACTTGCCAGATCCTCCCCTGTTCCCAAATAACTTCATGTTTTCTCGCAAACAAATAAATAAACTAAAAATAAGAAAAACAACAACAAAGAAAAGAATTTAAAAAGTTAATCAGTATGATCAAAAATACCAAAGTAAAACAAAACAAAAAGCATACAAAAATTCATGAAGTCAATTATACGTTGGCTAGCTATTCCTTGGCATGGAGTCTGTCTTGGAGAGTGGTTGTTATATCTAATGACCTTACCTTGTAGAAAATAAATTTTCCCTTTCCCAGAAATTATTAGTTATAAATACATTATTGGTTAGGAGTAGACTTTGTGTGCTCTTCCCCTTCTCAGTGTTGGGACTTGGTCTGGTTTGTACTTGTGCAGGTCTTGGGCATGCTGCCATACTCTGTTAGTTCATATGTGTGTCAGTTCTGTTGTGTCTGGGTGATTTTTCTTAGAGTCATTCATCACCTCAAGTTCTTATAATCTTTCTACTTACTCTTATCCATTGATTCCTGAGCCTTGAGAGGAAAGTTTTGATAAAGACATTCCATTTAGCAGTTAAATACTGAAAGTATCTTATTCTTTGCACACTGTTAAGTTGTCTCTTTGTTAATTACCATCTACTGTGAGAAGAAGCTTCTATGGTTCTTAAGTCCAAGTGTCAGCCCTAACCCCTCTAACCCCTACACTAGAGCAAACTAAATGGACTCAGTTGGTTTTACCCACTCATGTGTGTGAAATAATATTTATAAAAGAAGTAATAAATTTACAAGGGAAGCTGGGGATACAAAAGGAAATTTGGAGGTGGGAGAAAGAGGTATGGAAATTATGTTAATATAGAGCCCATGTATAGAATTCTCAAAACAATTTAAGGAACTGAATTTAAATATATGCAGTAGTAGCATATATTAATTAGCTGTATCTTAATATTATAGAATAATTACTTCATTATTTGTCTATGTATGAATATTTAAATCCTGTAAATGTGGTCACATACATTGTTTGAAAGTCAAGACTCAAGCATCATAAATTGAATATAGTTACTTTATTATCACTGTGAGTACATGTTTATGTATGTTTATTTTAATTTCTTTTCTACTTAAATTTGTTGCAAATTTCTTTTGGGGCCACTCTTCAAAAATAAATTCTCCGATTGTTTTAGTTAATCTCCTCAAAAGCTCCCAGTATTTTATATGTTAAATCCAATTTAGTTCTGTGTGTTGCAAGCTACATATGCCATTAGAGTTATGATTATTGCACCTTGATTTCATATTCCCACATTCAATTCTTCAATATACTCCTTTGAATGCAATAAGGCATACTACATGCCCATCAATGGAAAAAACACCTTTGCATTTTGAATCTAGACTGAAATCCCTACAGACTGATAACTATAATTATATAAGCTGTAATTTCTAAGACTAGAGGATATTGAAATTAAATAGTAGCAGCATATAGTGGGTCTCACTTACATACACTTAATCAGAGAGAAAGTCACAAAGAATATGTAATCCAGGATCATCTGTACCAGAGTTTTAGTAAGAAACATACTTTATTGGATTGAGCTATTGAGATCTGAGGGATGCTAAATACAAATAATCTTGCTATGACCAAGCAAAGGACATGTTTGATTATTATCCATAATTTTTCTTTAAATTCTTTATGTTTATCTCACAGAATATTTACTGCTATTTATGATGTGTTCATGTTCAGTCCTTAATCAACAGTGAGAAGAACATATAGAAAATGCTTTGTATGACTGGTACTAGATTGAATTAGTATTGGAGCTACTTGTGTTTAAGGAGGCTCTTCATGCATTTTCCCTAGAGGGTGGCTCCTATATATTCTATTTCTACTAACAAGTTTATGCAATTGAAAGAAGATTCTTATCAAACACCCTGACTATTTTACCTAAAAACCATTTCTCAAATTTTAAATAAAAATAATATATGCTCCATCACCAGGACAACTTAAAAAAAAAAGAACTTCACATCGTACTGTCTGTAGTAAGACATTGCATACTAAAGTTATTCTACCTGTTCATCCTTCATACATCTTTAAAAAACTCAGAATAAAATTATATTTTTAAGATATCAGGCACACTTTATAGAAAGATTCAATTTCCAAAAGAAAATAATTGCAGTTTACCAGATCTATATCATGAGTATTTTCTCATTTTATGCAATTTTAAATAAATTTAAAAGAGCAAGAGCAAATTCAAATAAAATTCGGAGAACATACAAAGTGCAAAAGAACATTTTGTTATGTGTCAAACATTTAATAAACAAAACAAAATGATACAGATTTTAAAAATTGATGCTTTCAGCTAAAAGAAAAAGCTGTATTCAAGGGAGCACATACAGTGTGATTCTATTATACAAACGTCAAGTGGAGGGAAAACTAATTGGTAGTGGAAAAAAATCACACCAAAGGTTGCTTGGTATAAAGTGAGCAAAATAACTGCCGAGAATAACAGAACTGTATTGTCTATAGTGGTTACAAGGATTAATATATTTTTCAAACTTTACAAAACTTTCAACAGACAACCATATGTAAAGTCACATATCAGTAAACATTCCAGCACTTCAGAGCTTAAGACAATAAGATTATTTATTTTAATATAGTTATAGTTACATAATAAGAGCCTATTATATTAAAATGTGTAAACTGAAAATGGGACAGTTTCTTTAATATAAGCCAGATCTTAAACATGCTAATTCAAAAATAAGAAAGTTATATTCAAATATAATTCACAAATAAATGTATATATAGTTAGATTTAAAATATACACATATCATGCACTTATTATCAGAAGTCAAATTAAAATGAAAATGAAAATTTATAAACACCAAGTTGTCATTCTACCAATAAGAATGAAATTTAATAATGATGTGGTGGTTTAAATGAGAAATTCTCTTTATGAGCTCACATCTTTCTATATTTGGTCCCAGATTTGGGGACACAGTGCAGCCTTGCTAGAGGAAATAATGTCATTAACTAAGGTACTTGACATTTTATCGCCTTGCTCTTCTTCCAGCTGTGATCTTTTAGCATCCTGCTTTGCTTCCCCAACTATTATAGATGACTCTTCTGGAACAATAAACCAAAATAAGTTATTTCTTTCACAAGTTACTTTTGATCATGAAATTCTATAAAAGCAACTAAAAGTAACTAAAGTTGGTAATACAGGGTGGGGTGCTGTTGTGAAGAATTTTTCCATGCCAGTTTAAGAAGAATATGAAAGACTTTTAAATTTTGGACTAGAAAAGTAGATGGATGACATAATGAGAACTTAAGGGGTCATTCCATTAAGGGCATGGAAGAAAGTAGTGTTGAAAATAATGCAGACTGTAGAGGCTCATCTTAAGACATTTCAGAAACTGGACTAGAAGCCAGATGTTTGGCAAAGAATATGTGTTGCTTCTATTCTTGACCTAAGAACATGCTTGATGGTAAATTAAAAAGTAATAAATTAGTTTCTTCGATGGAGGGAATTTCAAGGCAGCATAGCATTGAGTCTGTCTCTTGACTAATAGGTCTTTTTCTTATTCTGGTCTTTAATGAAAGAGAACATGTTGGGCAGAATGAAATACAAAATGTACAGTTTGGACAGCAAAGGAATATTATGAAGGCTAATATTACATAAAAGGCATATTCTGAAAGAAAATCTAAAGGTGATTAGCACTCTTCTAGATTTCAAGCTAGTTTTAGTCCAGTGCTTCTTCCCTCTGCCTCCATTACTCCCATTTAGAATGTCAAAAAAATGGAACTAGGCAATTGTTTTTTTGACTTTATAGACTGTTACATTTAAGTAATTGCCTTGAGTCTCAAAAGAGATTATTATACTTCGTAATAAGGAGGCCGCTTGTTCTTCCTGGCTGCCTGTCTGGTTTAGACCCGAAATAATCACACAGAAACTGTTTTAATTAAATCACTACTCAGTCCATTAACTCTAACTTCTTATTGGCTAACTCTTACATATTAATTTAACCCATTTCTATTAATCTGCTTATCACCAAGAGGTTGTGGCTCAAATTTTCTGTACGTCAATCTTTGGTATCTTTGGTGCAACACCCTTCTTTTTTCTTCCATTGTTCAGTCCAGCCTTCCCTGCCTACCTAAGTTCTGCCTTACTATAGGTCCAGAGCAGTTTCTTTAATCATTAGTGGTAATCACAAAACACAGAGGGGACTTCTATATCACCTCTCCTTTTCTGTTTAAATAAAAAGGAAGGCCTTAACTTTAACATAGTAAAATTGCATATAAGAAAATAGGTATCAAACAAGAATTACAGTTACAATATTTATATCTACTTTATTTTTATAATAACTAAAGAAAACTATAACTATATTCATTCTTCAACTCCATCAAAGACTCAGACGAATATAATGTTATCTAAGTAAACAGAAGTACATTGTAAGCAAATTCCAAAACTCTAGAATTGACAGAGACAAATCGTTGCCTGGACAGTCATCCAAAGTTCTTTTGTACCACTGGGGCACCCATCTTTAGCCTACAGGCCCATAGTATCCAATAGACTTTTCCATGAAGCAGAAAATTTCAACGACAGGTCTACATATATTGGCAGTTTTTCAGTCACATTCTTTTGCATCCTGCAGAATGTCTCATAGACTCTTTTAAGGAGCCTCTTCAATACCCATCATCCTCTTGAAGTAGATTGGTGCTGCCAGGAGAAGATATGCCTGACTGTCATGAAAAGTCCTAAATTTTTAAAAACATTTAAATGCCATATTCTGAAGGACTCTGAAAGATTTGACGAACATCTATCTGACTGTATATATATATATATATATACAATCTAACTAACATGATTACTAGCTTGACTATTATAGATGACTATCTATTAACTTATATTTCTTAATTATACATTACATTTTTAAATGAACTACAGAATCACAATACTTTAATCAAGAGCAGAAATATACATATAACAACACTGACCTCAAATTTGCATCAATAAACCAAGATCCCTACCAAAGCAAATTATTCATCTCTATAGTATATCCCCCTTTAAGTGTAAACAAATAATTAGAAACAATATTTGGTAAAATGAGCATAGTTCTGTCCATACTACTTCCTGCTGTTTTGGGGTGCTCTTAATAAGTTTTTCCATGGTATATCCTGTGTGCTAGGTTCATCTCAGTCAGCAGTTGGGCAAAGTAATTTTTTGAGGGTTGAAGGGGAAGGGGAGAGGCAGGGAGGGGAGCAGAGAAAATGTAGAGCTCAATAAAAATCAATAATAAAAAAGAACTTTTGTATATATATATAATCAAAAAGAATTGAATCTGATAGGATATGGAGGTTTTTAAAATTAGACTAAAAGCACTTTGAATTATGATGTTGACATACAGCTATGGGAGTAAAAGTGTCAAATTGGCCTCATTCAATATGTCATGGTGCCGGGAAGAACATTTTTATTTTCTTAAATATTTTTTAAACTTTTGGTTGACATGAAATAATTTTTACAGTTTGTAGATACTAAATTTTGCTATTGGTAATTGTGATACTGTTGTAGATGTATAATATTATTTTCTGAAGTTACAGTAACAAAATATACCAATTGGATGATTTAGATCCCAAATTATCATTGTCCCAGATAGCTGCAAGTTTGAAATATAAAGTGCAGATGTTATTAACTCTCATCCATTCTGAGGCTTGTGAAATACACATTTAGTATTATGCTCTTGCCTTCTGAAGTGAAATCCTTCCCCTTTATCAGTAGATATTGACATTCCTCTATTGTTGTCTCTGCATCCCTATTGTCTCATTTTAAAGAAACCAGTGACGTTAGATATGGATCTATTTTACTCATTTTAACACTAACTTGTTTAATTATATCTGCACTGACCTTAATTTTGCATTATATATGAATTCAGGCATTAATACAAATTTTCCTATAGCATGTCTTCATATGAGTATGCTGTGGGATAATACTCTTGTACACTGTAAAGATTTGTCATTCATATTGGTCTAATGAAACACTGATTGGCCAGTAGCTAGGAAATATAGGTGGGGTTACCAGACTAGGAGAATTCTGGGAAGAGGAAAGGCAAAGACACAATCACCAGCCAGATGGAAATGAAGCAAAATGAGAGTGCCTTCCTTAGAAACGTTACCATGCCACATGGCTAAGCATGGATAAGAATTATGAGTGAATTCAAGTCATAAGAGCTAGTTATTAATAAGCCTGGGAAATAGGCCAAACAGTTTATACTTAATATAAGCGTCTTTGTGTTTATTTGGGACTGAAAGGCTTCAGGACTGGGTGGACAAAACTTCTGTTTACATGAGTATGCAAAATCTCAGTTCTTTTCAACTATGTACAATTTTATGTACTAGCCCAATACTGGGACATTTGTAATTATTTTGAGACATTGGTTGGAGAAAGACTCAAGCACCCTTTCTTTCTCTACTCAACTCCAGGAAAAGCATCAGAGGCTTCTTACTGTTTGTTGAGAAGCCCTTCCATGTCTGGTTCCTAAATTGCTTAGCAGCCCCACAGTAGTGCTTGTAAGTACTGCCATCAGCTAGCTACTAATAAACCAGAATTATGATAAATCTCCTACAAAATGCAAAATAGGAGCTTACAGAAAACAATTGTCTTGCCTTTACTGCCAATAATTAGAAGATGAAATCATAGTCTTGAAAGGTAGAATTTTGAAAGGAGCATCTTCAGTGCATTTCCTTACCAAATTGCTTTGTAATGTATAGTGATTTTATGTTTACAAATAGCTTTAAAGGTTTTGTTGTTCTTCTTGGTTTTGTTAATGTATAGAGTTGTTATTCCTTTAATATTGCTACATAAAAGGTTTGGTTGAGATCTCAATTTTTAGATTTGTAATAAAAATAGTTATATCTTTTTGTTTCCATTTTGTCTTCAGTCTCTTTTTGATTATTATTGCTACATACATACATACATATATATACGCGTGTGTGTGTGTGTATGTGTGTGTGTACAAATACAATCTGCTGACTCTGTTTTTGTTGTTTGTGTGTATATACTACAGCACTGATCACTTTCTTCTGGATGAATAGTAAGGGGGATCATTCTTGAGAGAGGCAAATTCTTTCCATTTAGTCATTGTTTGCCTATAGTTCTTTGTCTATGGGAGTGATCTGAAATTTTCCTTCTTTGACATTAACACGTCTAATGATAATGCCTTTTCCAATTTTATGATGTAATTCCTAGAAAAGACTTTTCCAACAGGCTTCCTAGTATTCTGTCTGTTAAAATCTTTCTGCTCTCTCTTTTACAATGATCTCTGAGTCAGAGATGCAGGAGCTATAACGTAGATGTTCCTACTGGGACTGACTCCACATGATTGTTTGATCTCTAAATTGTGTCCAGCTCTGGTTTATTTTGTGGTCATCACCATTTGCTATAAAAAGAAACATTTTTTGATGAGGGATGACAACTACACCAACTACTGTGTTCAAGGGTAGGATTTTAAATGAACCTCTAGAGCTTATTTTAAATTCCTAGCAGGTGATCACAGCTACCCCTATAGAATCAGAACACTAGTTCTCCTCTATTCAGGGAAGGTTCTTCATTGTGAATGAGTGTGATGCCGAGGGAGGGACAGTCATAGAATATGTGAGGAAGGAAGGGTACACCTAGATAGTCAGTCTGATCAGTTAGACTAACACTGACAATCAATTGGATGACACATCCTGTAGGTACATCTCCCTCAGGGGCCACAAGGCAATTCTCCAAACAATCCATGTTATTGTCAATGCTTTGGGTTGTTCTTCACAAACTGATGGCAAGCCCTATTTCTAAAGACAAAACCTATGATGTGGGATTCCCTTCTGTTTGCTGTGAATATGTTTTATTACCATTGATTAATAAAGATTCTGCTTTGTGCCTATGGAAGGACAGCATAAATTCAGGTGAGAAATCTGAACAGAGATATAGAGAGAAGGTAGGTACAGGCAAGGTGATGCCAAGTAGATGCCAAAGGAGAGAGATGCCAGCTGTCAATCAGAAAATTACCAGTAAGTCACAGCCTTGTGGTGATTGACAGATTAATAGAAATGGGTTATTTTAAGATATAAGAGTTAGCTAGAAATATTTCTAAGCTATTGGCCAAACATTATTGTAATTAATATCATTTCTCTGTTATTATTTGGATCTGGGTGCCTGGGAATGAGTGAGCAGTCTCAGTCTACATACCTACATAGCTCACGGAGCATGAAGAACTTGAGCTGATGCCTACCGACCTAGAGCCTTCATCTCTACTGACTAATATTCAAAATACTGGAAGTTACTCTGCATTCCATGAAAGGGGAAGGTTAAACACTACCAGAAATACATCCTACAGTGATGACCTATCTGCAAGACACACTAGTGCAATAGTGGCACAGAGCTTATGGGAGTAACTGACGAATATCTGCATTTGAGGCCCTTTCAATCAGATGTAACACATACAAACTCATGTAGCTAAGAACCTAAAGTCAGATAAGCTGGGACCTACAATAAAAGCAAATAGCACTGCTCTGCTAAAGGAATTTAGCAATAAAATGACTCTTGATGACACTCTACTTACAGATCCATGTTGTGCACAGCTATCATCAGAAAAACTTCCTTCTATAACACATAAATACAGAGACCTACATACAGACATATACAAATACAGAATACAGACATATATACTATGTCTTTCAGTTTTGTGTTTTCATGGGATTCTTGAGTGTGCAAACTTGGACTTTTGTGCTTTTTCTTTGCCTATTTTTATTCTGCCTGTTTGTTTTATCTTATTTTGGTTTGGATTTGATTTATCTTATTTAATTTTATTTCAATATGATTGCTAAATGCCTATTTATTTTCTACAAAGAGACAGAAATAGTGTGAATTCAGATGGGGAGAGGTGGAGAAGATCTCAGTGGAGTTGGGGGAAAGGAAAACTATAATCAGAATATATTGTATGAAAAACTTCTATTTTAAAAACAGAAAAATAGATGAAAAATTAAATGTAGTAAGGAATTGTACTGGTCTACCAAAATGGCCATAAAAGATTCTATTGTAAGACTCATGACCTCAGAAGTCTTGGGAAGTTGTTTAGGTCCTTAGTAGAAGGTATGATTTTCCTACTATTGAAAAGATATCCAGGACAGGCATCAAAACTACAAAGAGAAACTCTGTCTCAAAAAAAAGTAAAAAAAAAAGAAAAGAAAGAAAGGACATCAACTTTAATTACACAACTGTTGACTGCCAACAACATTTGAGTTTATTTCATCTTTACATCTATCTTGCCATGTTGGCCAGTGTTGTGGCTCATATGTGTTGCAGCTGGGTAGGTCTATTAATTGCTTTTCTTCTTTGGCAGGAGTCACAACATTTTCTGGAACCATGGAAGGAAACTTTCTGGCTAGACCCAGCAGAAGGCATCCAAGTTTCTGGTACTGAGTGTAGTGTCTTCAAACTTTGATTAACAATGAAGTACTACATGATATCTACATTATTATGGGAGTCAATAGGACAACCTTGATCAACATGCAAATGAAAGTTTCTAGTGCTTGGCACTGGGATTTGCTTAGTCTATTTGGGTAGTATTGTTAACCCAAGTGGCTTAAATTCCTTTAAGACATATATGTATTTTTTGCCAGTGAGATTCCTGTCCAGCAAGGGGCACTGATCCTGTAGCAGAAGATCCATCAGAGAGGTAAGTATGCTTCTGACCCATGGCAGAAACCCGGCAATGGAGCAAAGACATTACCTGATCCCCCTAACTCCCTGGTCATTCTTCAGGGACTGCTCCACTCTGCTATGCCCTCTCTTCTCCTATTCCATCACAGCTTTCACACAGGAACACTTTCCCTTCTTCCTCCCTTCCTCGAGGCCTTAAAATCCCCCAACTCAGCCTTTTTGGGTGCTGGGACAGGGTGGTAAGTGCAACCCGGCAGGAGGGAGTTCCTGTGTTTCAATAGCCAGCCTGCAGCAAGGTAGGCCTTTTGTCAGTGAGATTCCTGGTCAGCAAGGGGCACTGATCCTGCATCAGAAGATCCACCAGAGGGCGAGGTCCCTGGCCAACAAGGAAAACTGACCCTGCACCAGAAGATCCAATGGTGAGCATTTGAAGGAAGTGATGTGCAGGCCTTAAGGCAAGAATTCCTCCAACAATCTGAAAAAGAACATGAAAACATCAGACCCCAGTGATCTTACAACAGAAGGACTTGAACACCCTAATCCAGAAGAAGTGGGAAAAAGTGCCATTAGGGAAGCAATAGAGAACCTTAAACAGGGGATGAATAACTCCCTTAAAAAATGGAGGACAAGTAAAACAAAAAGTATAAAGAAATGAGTAAATCAATAAATGATACTCCAGGAAACCAAGAAGAAACAATCAAAAAGGTAATGAAAACAGTTCAAGAATTGAAAACTGAAATGGAGGCAATGAAGAAAACACAACCCAAGGGCCAGCTGGATATGGAAAATCTAGGAAAATGAACAGAGACTACAGAAATAAGCATAACCAATTGAATACAAGAGATAGAAGAACGAATCTCAGATTCTGAAGACACCATAGAGAAAATAAACACTCTGATCAAAGAAAACAGCAAATCCAAAAAATTCTCTTCACAAAACATTCAAGAAATCTGGGACAAAATAAAAAGACCAAATCTAAGAATAATAGGGGTAGAAGAAGGAGAAGAATTATGCATCAAAGGCCCAGAAAATATATTAAACAAAATTATAGTAGACAGCTTTCCCAACCTAAAGAATGATATTCCTATGAAGGTACAAGAAGCATAGAGAAGACCAAATAGACTGGAACAAAAAAAAAATCCCTTGCCATATAATAATCAAAACACAAAACATACAGATTAAAGAAAGAATAATAAGATTGCAAAGGAAAAATGTCAAGTAATTTATATAGGTAAACCTATCAGACTTATACCGGATTTTTCAATGGAAACCATGAAAGCCATGGCTTGGATAGAGGTACTGCAGAAACTAAGAGACCATGGATATAAGCACAGACTACTGTATCGAGCCAGGCTATCACTCACTATCAATGGAGAAAACAGAATATTCCAGAATAAAAACAAATATAAACAATACGTAGCCACAAATCCATCCTTACAGAAAGTAATAGAAGGAAAATCACAACCCAAGGAATTCAACATTGCCAACACTGCCTACAATAACTCAGACATCTAGCGACCCTTCACAAGCAAAACTGAAAGAAGGGAAATACACAAATTCTACTACACAAAAAAATAAAAAAAAATAACCAGAGTCAACAATCACTGGTCATTAATATCACTTAATATCAATGGACTCAATTCACCTATAAGAAGGCACAGACTTAGAGATTGGATACGAAAACAGGATCCAACATTCTGCTTTTTACAAGAAACACATTTCAACCACAAAGACAGACATCTACTCAGAGTAAAGGGTTGGGAAAAGGATTTTCAAGCAAATGGACCTACGAAACAAGTGGGTGTGACCATTCTAATTCCTAACAAAATTGACTTCAAATCAAAGTCAATCAGAAGAGATGGAGATGGACATTTCATACTCATAATAAGAACAATTTATCAGGAGGAAGTCTCAATACTGAATATCTATGCCCCTAATATAGAGGCACCCACGTTTGTAAAAGAAAAACTTCTAGAACTCGAGGCAGTCATCAAACAACACACACTAATAGTAGGAGACTTCAACACACCTCTCTCACCAAGGGATAGGTTAATTAGACAAAAATCTAACAGAGAAATAAGAGAATTAATAGAGGTAATAAATCAAATGGACTTAACAGACATCTATAGAACATTCCACCCAAATAGGAAGGAATACACCTTCTTCTCTGCTGCTCATGGAACCTTCTCAAAAATAGACCACATACTAAGTAACAAAGCAAACTTCCACAGATACAAAAAAATATTAGTAACCACCTGTGTCTTGTCGAATCACCATGGATTATAGTTAGAATTCAACAACAGTGCTAGCCACAGAAAGCCTACAAACACTTGGAAGCTGAACAATCAACGACTGAATCACCCCTGGGTCAAGGAAGAAATAAAGAAAGAAATTAAAGTCTTTCTTGAATTTAATGAAAATAAAGACACAACATACTCAAACCCATGGGACACTATGAAAGCAGTGCTAAGAGGAAAGTTCATAGCACTAAGTGCCCAATTAAAAAAAAAGGAGAAAGCACACATTGGAGACTTAGCAGCACGCCTGAAAGCTCTAGAAAAAGAAGCAGACTCACTTAGGAGTAGTAGAAGACTGGAAATAATCAAACTGATGGCTGAAATCAACAAAATAGAAACACAGAAACAACCCAAAGAATCAATGAAACAAAGAGCTGATTCTTGGAGAAAATCAACAAGATTGACAAACCCCTAGCCAAACTAATCAAAGGGTAGAGAGAGAACACGCAAATTAATAAGATCCAAAATGAAAAGGGGGGCATAACCACAGACACAGAGGAAACTCAGAGAATCGTTAGATCTTACTACAAAAGTCTGTATGCCACAAAATTGGAAAATGTACAAGAAATGGACTTGTTTTTAGATAAGTACCATTTACCAAAGTTAAATCAAGACCAGGTAACACTCTAAATAGACCTGTTAGTCCCGAAGAATTAGAAGCTGTTATCATAAACCTCCCTACCAAAAAAAGCCCAGGACCAGATGATTTCAATGCAGAATTCTACCAGAACTTCCAAGAAGAGCTAACACCTATATTCTTTAATGTATTTTACAATATAGAAACAGAAGAGTCATTGCCAAATTCTTTTTGTGAAACTACCCTGATACCAAAACCACACAAAGACACAACCATGAAAGAGAATTACAGGCTAATCTCACTCATGAACATCAACACTAAAATTCTCAATAAAATACTGACAAACCGATTCCAAGAACACATTAGAAAAATTATCCACTATGATCAAGTAGGCTTCATCCCAGAGATGCAGGGCTGGTTCAACATACGCAAATCTATCAATGTAATTCATCATATAAATAAACTGAAGGAAAAAACCATATGATCATTTCATTAGATGCTGAAAAAGCATTTGACAAAATTCAACACCCCTTAATGATAAAAGTGTTGGAGAGATTGGGGATACAATACAAACAAGGATCATATCTAAATATGATAAAAGCCATTTACACCAAGCTGATAGCTAGCATCAAATTAAATGGAGAGAAACTCAAAGCCATTCCACTAAAATCAGAAACATAACAAGGCTGTCCACACTCTCCATACCTCTTCAAAATAGTACTTGAAGTTCTAGCAATAGCAATAAGACAGCATAAGGGGATTAAGGAGATTCAAATTGGAAAGGAAGAAGTTAAACTCTCGTTATTTGCGGATGATATGATAGTGTACATAAGTGACCCTAAAAACTCTACCAAAGAACTCCTACAGCTGATAAACACCTTTAGTAATGTGGCAGGATACAAGATCAACTCCAAAAAATCAGTTGCCCTCATATACACAAAGGATAAAGAAGCAGGGAGGGAAATCAGAGAAACTTCACCTTTCACGATAGCCACAAATAGCATAAAATATCTTGGGGTAACTCTAACCAAGGAAATAAGAGACCTATTTGACAAGAACTTTAAGTCGTTGATGAAAGAAATTGAAGAGGATACCAGAAAATGGAAATATCTCCCTTGCTCTTGGCTTGGTAGGATCAACATAGTAAAAATGACAATTCTACCAAAAACAATCTATAGATTCAATGCAATCCCCATAAAAATCCCATCAAACTTCTTCACAGACCTTGAGAGAACAATAATCAAGTTTATATGGAGAAACAAAAAACCGAGGGTATCCAAAACAATCTTTTATAATAAAGGAGCTTATGGAGGTATTACCATCCCTGACTATCATTAAGACAAAAAGGCGACCTTCTGACTGTGAGAAGATCTTCACCAACCCCCCATCAGACAAAGGTCTGATCTCCAAAATATACAAAGAACTCAAGAAACTAGACACTAAAACTCTAACCCAATTAAAAAAATAGGGTACTGAACTGAACAGAGAATTCTCAACAGAAGAACTTCGAATGGCCAAAAGACACTTAAGGTCATATTCAATCTCCTTAGCGATCAGGAAAATACAAATCAAAACAATGTTGAGATACCATCTTACACTTGTCAAAATAGCTAAAATCAAAAACACCAATGATAGCCTATGCTGGAGAGGATGTGGAGTGAGGGGAACACTCATCCATTTTTGATAGGAATGCAAACTTGTGCAGCCACTGTGGAAATCAGTGTGGCAGTTTCTCAGGAAACTGGGAGTAAACCTCCCTCAGGACCCAGCAATTTCACTCTTGGGGATATACCCAAGAGATGCCCTATCATACTATAAAAACATTTGTTCAACTATGTTCATAACAGCACTATTTGTAATAGCCAGAACCTGGAAACAACCTAGGTTTCCCTCAATAGAAGAATGGTTAAAGAAGATGTGGAACATATACACATTAGAGTTTTACTCAGTGGTAAAAAACAATGACATCTTGAATTTTGCATGTAAATAGATGGAAATAGAAAACACTTTACTGAGTGAGGTAAGCCAGACCCAAAAAGAGGAATATGGTATGTACTCACTCATAAGTGGATTCTAGCCATAATTACAGGACTTTGAGCCTTTAATTCGTGATCCTAGAGAAGCTAAATAAGAAAGTGAACCTGAAGAAAATCATATAGTTATCCTCTTGGATATTGGAAGTAGACAATATTGCCAGGCAAAACTTGGATGCATGGGGGTGTGAGAGGGTGGATGTAAGAGGAGTTGGGTAGAGTGAAGGGAGAAGGGAAGGATTGGGTATAGCTTGGGGGAATGAGATGGGTGGGATGGAGGAAGGGTGGATATGGGAGCAGTCAAGTAAGTATCTTAATTAAGGGAGCCATTTAAGGTTTGCAAGAGACTTGATTCCAGAGGGATTCCCAGGTCCAAGGAGAGGTCCCCAGATTGTTCCTTGGGCAGCAGAGAAGAGGGTGCCTGAACTGGCCTTGTCCCATACCCACACTGATGAATATCTTGTTTATCACCACAGAACCTTCATCTGGCTATGGATGGAGATAGAGACAGAGACCCACATTGGAGCACTGGACTTAGCTCCCAAGGTTCAAATGAGGAGTAGAAGGAGGGAAAACATGAGCGAGGAAGTCAGGACCACTAGGGGTGTGTCCACCCACTGAGACACTGGAACGGATCTAATGGGAGCTCACCTAGGCCAGTTGGACTGGGAGTGATGGAGCATGTGATCAAACTGGACACTGAATGTGGCTGGCAATGAAGACTAACTGAGAAACAAAGGACAATGTCACTGGGTTTCTATTCTACTGCATGGACTGACTTTGTGGGAACCTGGTTTGTTTAGACGCTTACCTTTATAGTCCTGGGTGTAGCGGGGAAGATCTTGGACTTCCCATGGGACATGGAAACCTGACTAGTCTTAGGACTAGAGAGGGAGGAAGTGGTGGGGAGGGGGAGGGAAAAGGGAGGCGGTGGAAATTTTTAATAATGAATAAATAAATTAAAAAATAAAATAAAGACATATATGTATATATGTATGTGTGTGTGTGCATGCATGCATCCTTATATACATTTCACATATATATGCATTTCTATGTGTATGCCTTATATGTATTGTGTATAAATTTACATAAATATAAAATTATATGACTCCTTGAAACTTGTTAATCTATCTTGACATTATTCATCTCTTCAAACTCCCTTTCCTTCTACTTTGCTTCCCTCTGTCTAATTAGTTGGAGCTCATCACCATTTATCCTAGATTTTCTTGGTTAGAAATAAAGAAGTACATATTTCCATATCTTTATCAAATGTTGTGGAATCTTTTCAAATAACATTTTTGTATCACTTTTCCTGTTTTACTTTAGTGTCAGTTTTATGTTAATTAATAGAAATTTTATATATATTTATGTATATATATACTATTATTTTCTCAAATATATAGATTTTGAAATGATTTCTTGAAGTTGTCATATCAATTTCCATTTTTTGTGTGATATCCTTTATAGAGAAAGAGTTTTTAAAGTTTGCTCAAAGGAAACAATCAGTATACACTTGGCCAAGTAACTGTTACCTCACACACTTTATAATTACATTCCATTTTATTTCCTTCTGTATTTTGAGTTATTGTATTCAAACTTAGATTTTTAAAATTAGATTGGATTATAGTTGAAAATACTTACATTCTTTCAAAAGGAGAGGTTTTCTTCCTGCTTTTAGAATCTTAATCTTATTTTTCAGCTCCTACTGTTTTGGCTAGATTTAACTTATTAATAATATTCAGTAATACTATATAAAGCTACTGCTGATTTTAGCAATTTTCTTGAGAATATCATCTTCATACAATGTTATTTGATGACATATATCATGTCACATTACTATGTTACAATGTTAACACTTAGTCCACTTTTCTAAATTTTTTGCATAATGTATATTGCATATCATCAAATGCTTTTTATTTAAACTAATTTTTGAGACCTTTATATGTGAGCACCACATCTTTCCCTCCCCTCCCTCACCTCTCCAGCTCCAACTGTACACCCCTACCTCTGAATTAATCTTTGTTATTGCTACATGCATGCACATATGTATAACCTACTGAGTCCATTCATATTTGATTATGTACATGGGTACAGACAATTTATGTTTTATGTGAGAGTTTGTCCCTAAATGAAATTACATCCTTCTTCTTCTTCTTCTTCTTCTTCTTCTTCTTCTTCTTCTTCTTCTTCTTCTTCTTCTTCTTCTTCTTCTTCTTCTTCTTCTTCTTCTTCTTCTTCTCCTTCTCCTTCTCCTTCTCCTTCTCCTTCTCCTTCTCCTTCTCCTTCTCCTTCTCCTTCTCCTCCTCCTCCTCCTCCTCCTCCTCCTCCTTCTCCTTCTCCTTCTCCTTCTTCTCCCGCTCTCCTCCTTCTCCTCCTTCCTCTTCCTCCTCTTCCTCCTTATTCATTTTTCCTCCTCCTCCTTCTTTTTGCAGCAGTCATTGAACACTTTTAAATAGTCCTCTGTGGTACAACCATATGGTTCTTTTTTGTTTTTTTTTTCTATTCATGTTTACATGCCAAGTGTTATTGTTATACCAATCTTGTTGAGGCAAACATGTTTAGATTTCATTGGTGAATATTCTGTCAAGTCTTAAGGAAAATATTGGAGGTGTCCTGAACCTCTGTCCTTACAATCATTTCCCCCTTTTCCATAATTATCTGAAAACTTTAGTGATTTTTGTGTATTTGTTTGTTTTTCCCCTCAAGTATCCACTGATATAAATATATGCCTTGTCCTTCAGTTCATGGTGTTGTTTATTATATTATTAGACCTAGATATGTAGGCTGGTACTTCATCTTGGAAGAAATGATAATACATCATAATGTTTATGTTGAAGAACATTTTATCCACCCAGCAGTAAGCCTCATTTTTAAGCATACATTTGTGTGTAGGCGGCAACGCTCCCCTCTATCTCTGGTTTCAAGCCACAAACTTGGCACAGGTATCCAGTTTTGAGGGGAACATTTTTAGTTCCCATCACTCACAGAAATGGAACACCCAGCTGCCATTGGAACACACATATGTTCTGTCAATCAAGCCCTTGGATTTAGTCCCATTTAACACTTGATAATTCTGTGGTTCATAGAATAAATTGTTTATTCCTGAATGGAAAAATGAGTTTTAATTTTCCATTTTCATTATTTATTTCATAATTTTTCTTTACCTAGAAATTCCAGAATTAGAATTTAGAAATTAAATTACAGCCTGAATATAATATACAACTTTTACAAAATTCTCCATGGCATCTAATAGTTGTGAATGTTAGAAATAAATTAATTAAATACTAATGGAAAATGTGTTATAAATTAGGACATTGATATGATGAATATAGTTGCAAAATGCCCTTAATACAGTGGGAAAATTTTAATGATATAATTTTCCTTGAAAAAGACAACTACCCATCATCCAATATATAGAAAGAGATATTGGATAAGATGGTACAGTCTGTACTTCTTTCTTGTGTGAAATATTCCTTTATAAATCCATGACCTTATTTAACAACCATCTTTTTTGCATTTGCAACTGTAAAGTAATAATAATATTAAAAAATTAAAGTGATGTTTTGACTGAATAAAATTTTACATGAAATATGTTGTATTAATTGGCAATTACATATGCTTTCTACATTTTAGTAAGAATCACTGTTATTTAAGTTTTGAAAAACAATATGAGCATTGTTATTTACATGAAAAAAGATGAGGTATAAATGTGAACAGCTTGAGTTATGGCTGATTTTAGCATTTTCTTTTTATTGAAAGAATATATGAAAGATTATATAAGCCATCTGTTTTATATCCTTGGTACTAAATTAATAAGCAGTCTCCATCAATAGTTCCCTAAAGAAAATGTGTACCATTTTACTACTATTTAAAGCAACCACTGAGTTACACATTTTGTAAGAGGTAGATTGTTTTGAAATGTTTATCTTCCTTATTCATTTAATTATCAAACCAACTTTAATTATTATGGAAACCAATAAAATGTTAGCATTAAATATTAGTCATTGCAATGAAAATAATTTGTGTGGTTTGAAAATAAAGATGTAACTCTAAATAGGTGCTTTTAAACAAGGAACAAACAAAAATGACAATATTTTGCACATTTCAATTTGAAGTACCTGTATCTATTTGTTTCCTCTTCATAACAGCAAAAGCATAGTAGTGTAAGGAAAGCATGGATCAATAAAAGTAAGAGTGTACTCTTAAAAATCCATAAGGCTCTATAAAGAAAGACAATAGCTCAGAAAATTACCAAAAATGTCAAAATATTGCATAATCAGAATAAATCTCTCTGGTAACGTTTGAATAAATACTTGAAGAAGGTGGCACAGTCAATAAAAAGAGCATCCTCATTCTCTCCAGAGGAAACATCCTATGCAATGAATGTATGTGAGAACTAGCCCACCCTGTTTTGGCGAAATAGTTCATGGGTGAAAAAGGTTGATAAATGGCAAAATAACTACAAATTCACTGAATTTAATGCTTAAAGCTAGTGAAGTGTATTGTTTGTACCTTATTATATATCATTGGAAATTAGCAATAGTTATACATTTGAAAGCATAAATTATCAAGTAAAAATAGCATGACTAAAAAGTTAATACAATAAAAATTTCATATTTGTATTATAGTTGTTTAGAAAGACCTGGTATTCTGAAATATCTGTAATACAACTTAAACAATTAGGGGCAAAAAGTACCTTAATAGTAATCATTATTGATGAAGGAGGAAATTGAGAATCAGTCACTTTCACAAAAAGACATTGTTCTATGTATAAAATTTTACATATATTTGCATATACTTGAAATGAAAATAGTGAAATATTGTCTGTTGTTAAACTTGGATGATGGAAACGGGAACTTTATATTTATTAACAATTATAAAATGTACCAAAAATTTTATATTTTTAAAATTAATTAATCCAATAATTTTTTATTAGAAATAGTGTCTCCTTTCTCCCTTTGTGTCATGACTACTACAAATTTCATGTCATTTTTTTCTCCTTCATGATTTTTATCCTAAATAATATGTATATTTTAGCATGAACAGGTAATATGTTCCTTTTCATGACTGGATATCAACATGCAGAAGAATGCAAATAGATCTATATCTATCCCCATCTTCTAAACACAAGTTCATATGATATCTAATTACGCTGAACCTCACAGAAAAGAAAGTGGGAAGTAGCCTTGAATGCATGAACACAGGAGACTCCTTCCTAAATATAACACCAGGAGCACAGACACTGAAAGCCACAATAAATAGAATGGAACTTTCTGATTCTGAGAAGCTTTTGTAGGACAAAGAACATAGTCAATAAGGCAAAATAGTAGTCTACTGAATGGGAAAATATCTGTATTAACCCAACATCATACAGAGCATTGATTTCCAAAATATATAAAGAACTCAAGAAACTAGACATCAAAAAACCAAATAATCCAATTTAAAAATGAAATATAGTTCTAAACAAAATTCTCAATAGAGGAATCTCAAATAGTCAAAAACACTTAAGGAATTGCACAACATCCTCAATCATCAGGGAAATGCAAATCAAAATGACTCTGAGATACCATCTTACACCAGAAAAAATGGCTAAAATCATAAACACCAATGATAGCTTATACTGGAGAGGATGTGGAGTAAGGGGGACACTCCTCTGTTGCTAGTAGGAGTCAAATCTTATACAACCACTTTGGAAATCAGTATGACAGTTTCTCAAAAGAACCATCAATACCACTCTTGGGCATATACCCAAAGGATGCTCAGTCATACTACAAGGATATTTACTCAACTATAATCACAACAGCATTATTTGTTATAGCCAGATTCTGGAAATAGACTAGATGCTCCTCAACCGAAAACTAGGTAAGTAAAATGTGATACATTTATACAATGGAGTACTACTCTTAGGTAAAAAAAAAATGACATCTTGATTCTTTGGCAAACAGAATCCAAGAATACATTAGAAAAATTATCCATTATGATCAAGTGGGCTTCAACCCAGAGATGCAGGGTTGGTTCAACATACGCAAATCTATCAATGTAATCCATCATATAAATAAACTGAAAGATAAAAACCATATGATCATTGCATTGGATGCTGAAAAAGCATTTGACAAAATTCAACACCCATTTATGATAAAGGTTTTGGAGAGACTAGGGATACAAGGATCATACCTAAATATAATAAAAGCAATATACAGCAAGCCGTCAGCTAACATCAAATTTAATGGAGAGAAACTCAAAGCCTTTCCACTAAAATCAGGAACACGACAAGGCTGTCCACTCTCACCATTCCTCTTCAATATAGTGCTTGAAGTTCTAGCAATAGCAATAAGACAACATAAGGGGATCAAGTGGATTCGAATTGGAAAAGATGAAGTTAAACTTTCGTTATTTGCAGACGATATGATAGTGTACATCAACGACCCAAAAAACTCTACGAAAGAACTCCTACAGTTGATAAACACGTTTAGTAATGTGGCAGGATACAAGATCAACTCCAAAAAATCGGTAGCCCTCCTATACACAAAGAATAAAGAAGCAGAGAGGGAAATCAGAGAAACATCACCTTTCATGATAGCCACAAATAGCATAAAATATCTTGGGGTAACTCTAACCAAGGAAGTGAAAGACCTATTTGACAAGAACTTTAAGTCTTTGAAGAAAGAAATTGAGGAGGATACCAGAAAATGGAAAGACATTCTTTGCTCTTGGATTGGGAGAATCAACATAGTAAAAATGGCAATTCTACCAAAAGCAATCTATAGATTCAATGCAATTCCCATCAAAATCCCATCAAACTTCTTCACAGACCTTGAGAGAACAATAATCAAGTATATATGGCAAAACAAAAAACCCAGGATAGCCAAAACAATCTTATACAATAAAGGAACCTCTGGAGGCATTACCATCCCTGACTTCAAACTCTATTACAGAGCAACAGTATTGAAAACAGCTTAGTATTGGCATAAGAACAGAAAAGTCGACCTATGGAATCGAATAGAAGACCCGGGTATTAACCCACAAATTTATGAACACCTGATTTTTGACAAGGGAGCTAAAGCTATACAATGGAAGAAAGATAGCATCTTTAACAAATGGTGCTGGCATAACTGGATGTCAACCTGTAGAAGAATGAAAATAGATCCATATCTATCACCATGTACAAAACTCAGGTACAAATGGATAAAAGACATCAACATTAATCCGACCACTTTGAACCTGATAGAAGAGAAAGTGGGAAGTAGTCTACAAGATATAGGCACAGGAGACCACTTCCTAAGCAGAACCCCAGGAGCGCAGACAATAAGAGAAACAATAAATAAATGGGACCTACTGAAACTGAGAAGCTTCTGTAAAGCAAAGGACACTGTCAGTAAGACTAAAAGGCTACCTTCTGACTGGGAAAAGATCTTCACAAACTCTTCAACAGATAAAGGTCTGATCTCCAAAATATACAAAAAACTCAAGAAACTAGACACTAAAACTCTAATTAACCCAATTAAAAAATGGGGTACTGATCTGAACAGAGAATTCACAACAGATGAACTTCGAATGGCTAAAAAGCACTTAAGGTCATGCTCAACCTCCTTAGCGATCAGGGAAATGCAAATCAAAACAACTTTGAGATATCATCTTACACCTGTCAGAATAGCCAAACTCAAAAACACCAATGATAGCCTATGCTGGAGAGGATGTGGAATGAGGGGAACACTCATCCATTGTTGGTGGGAATGCAAACTTGTGCAGCCACTGTGGAAATCAGTGTGGCGGTTTCTCAGGAAACATGGAGTCAACCTCCCTCAGGACTCAGCAATTCCACTCTTAGGAATATACCCTAGAGATTCCGTAACATACTACAAAAGCATTTGTTCTACTATGTTCATAGCAGCACTATTTGTAATAGCCAGAACCTGGAAACAGCCTAGGTGCCCCTCAATAGAAGAATGGTTAAAAAAGGTGTGGAGCATATACACATTAGAGTTTTACTCAGCGGTAAAAAACAATGACATCTTGAATTTTGCATGCAAATGGATGGAAATAGAAAACGCTTTACTGAGTGAGGTAAGCCAGACCCAAAAAGAGGAACACGGTATGTATTCACTCATTAGTGGATTCTAACCATAATTAAAGGTCTTTGAGCCTATTATTCGTGATCCTAGAGAAGCTAAATAAGAAGATGAACCTGATGAAGATTATTTAGCTATCCGCCAGGAGGTAGGAAATAGACAAGAGTCCCAGGTAACCTCGGGTGCATGAGGGGGTGGGAGGGTTGTCAGAAAGGGAGAGGGTTAGAGAGAAGGGAGTAGGGGAGTATTGGGGAAAGATCGGGGGACTGGGATGGGGGGGAGGGAGGAAGGATGGATATGGGATCAGGCAAGTATATACCTCAACTAAGGGAATCATTTTAGGGTTTACAAGAGACTTAATTATAAAGGGGATCCCCGGTCCAAGGAGAGATCCCCAGATGGTTCTCTGGACAGAGGAGAGGGTGCCTGAACTGGCCTTGGCCCACAACCATACTGATGAAAATTTTGCATGTCACCATAGAACCCTCATCTGGCGATGGATGAAGATGGAGGCGGAGAACCACGTTGGAACACTGGACCTAGCTCCCTAGGTCCAAATGAGAGGCAGAAGGAAAGAGAACATGAGCAAAGAAGGCAAGGGCAGAAGAAACCTTCATCCGACGTTGGATGACGATACAGATGGAGACCCATATTGGAACACCGAACTGAGCACTCCACGGTCCAAATGAGGAGAAGAAGGATGAAGAAAATAAAAAAAGTAATCAGGACTGCGAGTGATGCGAGCACCCACTGATACAAGGGGACTGATATAATGAGAGTTCACCAAGGCCTGTTGGACTGGGACTGAACGAGGGCATGATCCAATCAGATTCTCTGAATGTGGCTGTCCAGGAGCCTTTTTGAAAAGCCATTGACAATGACACTGGGACTTGCTTCCTCTGCATATACTGGATTTTGGCGCTCCAGTCTGTTTGGACTCTCACCTTCCCTGGACCTGGAGGGAGGGGGGAGGAACTTGAACTTCCCACAGGGCAGGAAACCCTGACCACTCTAGGGGATGGAGAGGGAGGAGGAGAGGGCGTGGGGGGAGTGGGAGGGTGTTGGGAGGAGGGGCTGAAATGGAAACTTTTATAATTTAATAAAAAAAGAAAAAAAAAGAAAAAAAACATAGGCTAAAAGGAATAATTTGGAATATATTTATTATGTGATTTTTTTAAAATAAATGAAAATAAAATAGAAGAGGATGTGTTTGAGAGGAAGAGAAAAATGTAAAGAATGTAATCCCTGCCTAGAATATTATATATCTTGTAAGTCACTCAATGAAAATATATGAAAGGACACCTGTAAAATGGAGACTGTGCTTTTTTAGTCACCCAGAATTGAATAATCACACAGAAACTATATTAATTGCAACACTATTTGGCCAACAACTAAGGTGTATTTCTAGCTACCCCTTATATCTTAAATTAACCCATTTCCATTACTCTGGGTATCACCATGAGGCTATGGCTTACAGGTAAGTTTCTGGCATCTTTCTCTTTTGACACATATATGGTGTCAACCTGTCTACAATTTCTTTCTTCCTCTACCTCTGCTTGGATTTCCTGCCTCACTATATTCTACCCTGCTATAGGCTAAAGCAGTTCTTTATTAACCAATGGTATTAAAACATATTCACAGCATACAGAGAGAATCCCACATCACAAATCATTGTGATCTCCAAAGGGTTCTTATGAGCTGGTTATTTCAGAGTCTATATAATTAGAAAAAATGTCTAGATATGACATATATCAATTGTATCTGGTGAATGTATGGCTTAAATGATAAATGGGAGTACCCTGAAGATCGTGAGTTTAGAGAAATCATGTAGATAAATATCAAGACTTGAGATGCAGATGAAGGTTGTAAAACAACCAAAACTTAAATAAATGTTAGTTAATTTTTAGGAATTAAATATATGATTATTATAATATTACAGGGAATCGGATAGGCTAACTGAATATCTTTCTCTGTCCCACTACTTCTCCAAATTCAATCTCTGCTCTCACCTCCAACTCTGTAGTGGACCACCCACTACAGCTTTCCTTTCTTCTTTTCCCATCTCCACTAGATCATACATCAAACCTTCCTCTTGACTCAGCCCAAAACTCCAGCAGTTATTCCTAGAAACCCATTGTCCAGTTCAGCCAGAAAAAGCACACAGGCAGGGGGAAAAATTAGACATGTTTCAGATCTACTCTGTCCTTCCTTTTCACCTAACCTAATTCCCCAGTCTAATTCCCAGATTATTAGCAGAATACCTGCTGTGCCCTCTCCTCCCTCTCTGCCCCTATTCCCAGGGAACTAAGTAGATCCTGGTGGAATATAGTGCTGTCCTCATTCCCGACAACCCCATCATTTTCCTATCTGAGGTAATAACTATTTTTAAATGTCAGTTTCAAATACCCAGAAACACATTTTACACAAACTCACAATAGCCAAACCAAGTAGGATATCAGAAAAATACACTGCCTAGTAACAAGCAGTCAGCACATACTCATAATTAGAAGAGAAGGCAACAGAAAGCAAGGAACAAAATACCCACCCAACAAATAGAAGACCAGATAACAGCATCTAGAATGATAATCACTCAAAACCTAGATGTCTAGACACTAATATCAAAACACAATCAATATCAGCCAGGAAAATATTCCTCCACTAGAACCCAGCAAAACTACCACTATTGGTCCTAAGAATTGTGACATAGCTGAAATTCAAGACAAAGTCTATAATATGAGCTTTATGAATCTGCTTGAGATACTTAAAGAGGAAAGGAATAGATTCCTTGAAGAAATTTATGAAAACCAAGCAAGTAGTGGGAAGAAATGAATAAAACAGTTCCGGAACTGAAAGTGAAAATAAAATCAATAAAGACGGCTCAGAGAAATTTGGAAATGAAAAATTTAGAAACTTGAACAGGAATTTCAGAGGCAAGGCTTGCTAACAGAATATAAGACATGGAGGATAGAATCTCATGCATTGAAGACACGAGAGGATAAATGAATACCTTGGTCAAAGAAAATGTTATATCTTAAAAATCCTGACACAAAACATGTAACATGAGGGGGGATGGCTTGTTTGTTGGGGGTTTTTCTGTCCTGTCCAGTTCCCCCAGCTATTTAGCCCCAAAGAAAATAATCACACATAGATCTCCATAAGTTATAACGCTGATTGGCCCTTTAGGTCAGGCTTCTTACTGGCTAACTCTCTCATCTTGATTAACCCATTATTCTGATCTATTTTAGCTATGTGGCTCAGTACCTTTATCAGTGGGGCAGATCACATCCTGTTGCTTTGGTGGTCTGGGCAGGAGTGGGAGGAATCAACTTCCTCCTCTCCAGAATTCTCCTGCTCTCCTTGCATCATTTCCACTTCCTGTCTGGTTTTCCTGCCCACACCTCCTGCCTGGCCAATCAGCGTTTTATTTAAAACATGATTGACAGTATACAGACAATTCTCCCCCACCATTTCCCCCTCTTTTTTTAAAAACAAACAAACAAACAAACAAAAAAAGGAAAATATCCATAGTCCAGTTTTTGGGAGTGTGGACGTAGTATTCCAGGCTACTTCCTGCTGGTTTGGGGTGCTGAAAATATTATGGGGACCTAAAGAAAATTTAGAGTTATGATCAAGTCCTGACTGAAGTATCCTGTGAGTCTTGATCATCTCAGGCAGCGGTCTTGAACCTGTTCTGGATGAAGAACTCAGACATCTGGGCCATCTGTTCCTACCGGAGATTGCTCAGGTGGTCTCCCTTGATCAAAAATGATTTTTCTTAACTCTGAATAAATCCAGAGCCTCTCATTTTCTGTGGAAACAAAAACAAAATCTCTTCTCCAAAGTAACATATGTTTTGACTTCAATTCTGAAGCCAAGGTATTTTCAAAATACCTATCTTGGATTAATTCTGCAGCATTTATAAGCAAATATCTTTTAGTAGCTGTTGCTCCTTCCTCAGCATTTAAACAATTCAAAGAGAGCATAATAGCATAGAATATCAAGATTGTCTGTGTATTTTCCATCTTTACCTGGCTTTATTTTAACCTCTATTTTTTTTTATTTTTATTTTTAACTTTTGGCTTTTTGAGACAGGTTCTCTGCATATCTTTGTGCTGGAACTCCCTCTGTAGACCAGGCTATTCTTGAACTCCCAGAGATCTGTTTATCTCTGCCTCCCCAGTGCTGGGATTAAAGGTGTCTGCCATCACACCTTGAATTTACAGAGGCCTGTCTGCCTCTGTCTCCCAAGCCTTGGGATTAAAGGTGTGTCCTACCATATCCAATTACTCTCTTTCTTTCTTTCTTTCTTTCTTTCTTTCTTTCTTTCTTTCTTTCTTTCTTTCTTTCTTTCTTTCTTTAAGGACTTTACATCATTTAGAGGTTTTTTTTTTAAATTTCTCTTTACTGTATCTCTCTCTCTCTTTCTGACCATGTGGGTCTTTAATTTGCTAAGGAATATGGAGAAAACAACAGTCAAAAGCTCCTATGGCTTTTCAAGGTCCTTGCCAGGAAGCAAGCTGCAACAATGTTTTCATAGTAAGGACGGCCTGCTTGAAAGAGTCAGAGTTTTCCCAGGCCCAGAAAGCCGGCATTTTAAAACAGCGTAGCATTTTTCTGCTAGGGCTGAAAACCAGAATGCATTACTCTAGTCTTTCCCAAGCTTTTTCAGGCTTTTTGTGGATTCAGTTATCCACGTTGGGTGCCATTCTGTAACATGAGGGGGGATGGCTTGTTTGTTGGGGGTTTTTCTGTCCTGCCCAGTTCCCCCAGCTATTTAGGCCCAAAGAAAATAATCACACATAGATCTCCATAAGTTATAACGCTGATTGGCCCTTTAGGTCAGGCTTCTTACTGGCTAAGTCTCTCATCTTGATTAACCCATTATTCTGATCTATTTTAGCCATGTGGCTCAGTACTTTTATCGGTGGGGCAGCTCACATCCTGTTGCTTTGGTGGTCTGGGCAGGAGTGGGAGGAATCAACTTCCACCTCCCCAGAATTCTCCTGCTCTCCTTGCATCATTTCCACTTCCTGTCTGGTTTTCCCGCCTACACCTCCTGTCTGGCTAATCAGCGTTTTATTTAAAACATGATTGACAGAATACAGACAATTCTCCCGCACCAAAAACATCCACTATCTCGATCACAGTATGAAAAATCCAAATCTAAGAATAATAGGAATAGGAGAAGGAGAAGAAATCCATGTCAGGTATGTTGAACCATCTCTGCATCATTAAAATAAAACCTACTTGGTCTTTTTGAAGTGTTCTTGGATTTAGTTTGTATATGTTTAGTTTTTAAGTACGAAATAACAGAGAATGGGGTAGGGAAAATTACTCAATTGGTAAAGGCAGCTGTACCAAATCTGGTAACTTTTCATAAAGGTCTATTTCATGTAAGGAAAAAGGTACACCATCTTAGTTTAGATATTTAAAACTTGGAATCTGTAAATGATAGAAATAAGTATTTTGAGAATTCAGTGGAAAGGGAAAATAACAGTTTATTCATTGGAGAGAATAACAGAATTATTGTGATAAGAATTTGGGAAAAGATAATTGCTGAACTCTCTTACATCTTATATTATATATTTATTTTCAATTCTAGGGGTCAAAGCATAAACTTAGCAGCTTAAAATTCTATACATTCTTAAAGATTGTTTTATTTTAGTTTTTGTTTATACATGTGTTTCTATGCGGGTATAACTACAGTATGTTGTTTTTTATGAAAGTCAAAAGAGTATATCAGAGTCCCTGGTGCCCACATTCTAGGTTGTTGATTGGTTGGGGGGGTCATATAATATTGCTGTTTGGAATCAATTTCAGTTCCTCTATAAGAACAACAAGCCCTCAATCCCTGGGAATGCAATATTTTACCTGACACTTCGTAGTTCAAAAATTCAGATATGAGTAGATTCTCCGATATGGATCTCATTAAGGTAAAGCCAAAATGTGAGGCAGGACTGTATCTCTTATTTTAACTCAGTCTTTTCCCCAAGCATACTGACTAACAGTCAATTTTTTTGAGATCCTAGGAAGAGAGTTTTTTTTTTTTTTTAATGTTGCCATCTATGTCTTTATGCTCCTAAAAACTTCCACAGAATCATGTCAGGTGGTCTCAGGAAACAGGAAATAACATGGCTATTTGTCCTACTCTCAAAAACCAAAAACACATTCATCTAGCTCATGAGCTGGAGGTTTTGATTTCTGATATTAGCTGGAGAATATGCTTTTAATGAGTGTTATTAATTTTGGCCTAATTTGATAATCTTCCCATATTTATATCATCAGATCTATTACATTAATTACATCCAAGATTTCTTTTTTAACATAGTATCTATATTTGAATTTCATTGATTAATAGTAAGGTTTCTCCCCCCCCCCCCGTGTGTGTGTGTGTTTGTGTGAAATGATCAAAAATTCCCTGAGTCATCTTATATTTCCAGCTCTTACAGGAAGATACCAAGGAATGTACTCTCTTTGAAAATGAACATTTTTGTTTTTCCACAAAATAGGTTATACATTAAACTAACATGGGGATTTCTAGTATTCAACTGTGAATTGAACTAATTTTTTTTTATTTTCTTGGTATATGATAAAATGTTTGCGAGAAATAATTAAAAACTTACAAATTTCGATCCCCAATGTTATCTAATATTTAACAATGATTGCTATGGTCCAAAGATATTATGCCAGAAAAATTGATAGAAATTTGTAATAATACTACAAAATGTAAAGTTGGATGTTAATACATTAATGCTTTTGTTGTCAGTTTTTATTAAATAATATTTTAAATCTAATATGTTCATAATTAAATGCTTTTCTTTAACTAGACAAAATTAATAACTTGCTGTTGATAACCAGGTTTTCTTACTATTGTTTTTCACCAAATCCTTGTTAATGTTCATATTTTAAATGTGCAAATGTTTGGTTATTAATTTTACTATTAATTATATGGATATATTTCTTACATGTGATTTAATAGATTAAAATACTACATGGAGAAAACATGATATATTGAATCCTTTTATTAAAATTAATGATGCACTTAGTATATTTTTAAATAAATAAAACCTTGCATTTTATTCATGTTGTTTCAAATTAATTTTTTTCAAAAATTTTGCTCATTTTTTTTAATGAGTATTACTTTTACAAAGTAAAGGGTTCATTATATGATCATTTCAATACAGATCCTTGTTTTTAATAGCAAAACAACTCCTGCAATTTCTTAAATACGTGGCTTCATTTCAGATGCCCATTGTATCATATTCATCCAGACTCTTATTTTCCCTGGGTTATCTCAATGTCATCTATGTTATGTTCTCTATATTCATTGGACCATTATATTCTAAGTCATTTTCATGCTTAGTAGTTTGTAATATCTTGGATTTCTTAATGAACCACTCCCATAGACATAAGCCACTACAGGATCCAAATTTTAGCTCAAGTCATTATAGTCACTTGATTTTGAACAGAGACACAAAAACTACATACTGGAAGAAAGGGAGCATTCCCCAACAAATCACCATGATAAGGCTGGATAGTCACATGATAAAATTTATACTAAGACCACTGTCTCTGACCCCACATGAAAATAATCTCACAATTGATCAAAGATCTCAACATAAGATCTAAAACTCTGAAATTGCTAGAAAATAGAAAGCACCCTAAAGCATATAGGTAGGTGTAAAGGCATTCAAAAGAAGACTGATCACTTAGGGTATTAGGCCAATAATATACAAATGAGACCTCAGGAAATGAACAAAGCTTCTGCTACAGCAAAGAAAACAGTCAGCTGGTTGACGAACCTGACTATGTAATGCTAGAAAAATATTTGACACACACATATATGTGCATAATATACACATATATGTATGTATGTATATATATATGACAAATAATTAATACATACAAAAACTCAAAAAATTCCAAAAATGCCTAATCAAATAATGACTACAGTAATGACTATAGATCTGAACACAGAATTCCAATAGAACTTCAAAAAGAGGCACTTTTAAAATATTTAATATCATTATTTGCATGAGATATATAAATTAAGACTACTTTGAAATGTAACTCATTCAGAATGGCCACCTTAAAGAACTTAAATGACAACAAATGCTGATGATCCAATATAAAAGAAGAATCCTTTTTCAGTATTGTTGGGAGTGTAGCCAGGTACAACCACTGCAGAAATTAAAGCAGAAAGTACTCAAGATGCTAGACATACACTACTATCTCATCCATGTTCACTGTCTTCTTCTTTCACAAAAGCTAAGAAGTGTAAGCTGTCTTGGTGTCCTTCAAATGATGAATGGTTGCTGTAGTACATATATTGAATGAAAGTTTGCTAGGCTTTTAAGAAAAATGAAATTATAAAATTTGTGGGTAAATGAATGGAACTGGAAGGATTATATGAGCAAGAAAACACAGACATAGACAAATACCTCATGTTCTCTTTCATATGTTGATTCTGGCTTTAAATCCATAATTTTTGTTCAACCTGGACTAACCTCTAGGAACCATAAAACTCTAAGGACACTGATAAGTATGAATGCCTTAAGGAAATGAGGAAATGTGATGATAGAATGAAAGTAAAGTTAAAGTCAAGATGTGGGATGCTGGGCTTGGAAAGGTTCAAGCTGAAAAGAGGTAGGTTTATGTCAGACAAATGACGAACAGAATAAATTATATTCATGTATTAAAAGGAAAGAAGCCTTGTCTAACTAAATTAAAATTGTAATTTATAAAACAAGAGCATTGATAAAAAATGCTTTGTAGAGACAAACAACCTCTTCCTGGAAGCCATGAGGATTTTTAAAGAAAAAGATCCTGTGTCAGGTATTGGTTATCAAGAACCTTCAAAGAATATAGCCTTTTCAATTTCATTTGGTTACCCAAAATTAAATGGAAAGGCTCTATTGTTAAAGGTAGCACACATCACATTTATATGCTATAGAGAAACCAATTTAGAAAGAAACTGGAGGCTTTCTCCATGCCTAAATTTCATATCCAGAAGATACTGTCCAGACAGCTAGTAGAGAAAGGCAGCAATAACCTTAGTGGCTTGTGAACCCTGTGAAGAGCATGTCCAACCAGCCAATCATGATGTATGCAATCTTAAGTTCGTAGTACTACTGTTATGGGTTAACAATCACTCACTTACTGAATCTGAGGATTCTCTAAAAGAAGATAATCTATGCCAGGTACTGTAAACCTGATCAAGTCACATGGCAGAGAACATAGTTTAAAACTGCTTGTAAATACTTATAATTTCTTTTCAATTTTTGGGAATTTCATAAATGTCTTCAAAGTATCTTGATTATATCCAACTCTCACTATCTCTTTCTTTCTTGCCCTTCTGTCCCAATGAATTTCCTTTCCAAGTGCATTTCCCTTTAAAAATGTTTATCTCTCTTTAAATTACAACCCAATAAATATAATTAGTATTATCCATATGCATATGATTGTGGGCATAGGCAAATATCAGGAGTTATACTCACTAAAAGGAATGTCTCTGTTCTTCCCAGCAGCTATCCACTGCCAATAACTCCTAAAGTATATGTAGCACATCCGTAGACCTTTCCTCAACCATGTTACAACTTTGATCTGGCTTTATTTTTGCAGGTCATATGCAGATAACCTCATCTGCTTGGCAGCCACGTGATGAACTGTTCTCATGCATTGTAGTAGAATTTCACAGTATTCTTTCACATCATCTGGCTCTTACATTCTCTCTACCCCTGCTTGCGTTGATGTTCTCTCTGCCTTGAAAGTGGACAGTTAATATAATGTTCCAACTCCAGGTGAAAAGACATAGTTGCTTATTCTCAATACTTATGAACAGTCATGAGTCTCTGCACTAAGTCCTTCTGACAAAATTTGAGTGTAGCACAAATCTATGCAAAATATTTACAATGATACATATAGACATATATTTTCCTAAGAATCATTCATAAATGCTTCTTATGCTGAACTTATGGTTCTACATGGTGCTGAGAAGAATTGATGGAGCAATTTCCAGCAATAAATGAAATACTTGTACAATTCTCTTTTGTTCAGGAATCATTCAAGAAGGATCAGTGACAATAAAAGCACCAGAAAATAGGTAGGAGGCCCACATTCTGGCAAGATATAGCCATAGAAATGATAAGCTCATAGGACTGCAGAAGTTTGCACTGGGTATGAGAAAAAATGGGTCTGTCAAAAGTCAGATATAGAAAGAGGAGTGGGACAGACAAGGGTATGTTAACTGTCACTACTGGTGTGTTTTTTTATGGATGAATTGAGAGAGAGAGAGAGAGAGAGAGAGAGAGAGAGAGAGAGAGAGAGAGAGAGAGAGAGAGAGAGACTATGTGAGTCACAGTCTTCAGTTGTTTCCACATTGGTGACTGCACCACTTTCCAGGGGCTAGTTTAAATTTAATGATTACACAGATGGATAAGGTCAAACAATATGAGTCACAAAATAAAATGCCATCTGAGAAAAAAAAACTGAGGAAAGAGGGGTAGTTGATTTGGATGGAAGGGAGATAAGAGTGATGTTGGAAAGAGTTTTCAAATGATATATACATATACAAGATGGATAAACATATTTATTAATATAAAGTTAAAAATTGTTAGTTTGTGTTTCAGTAAAACTAAAACAAAAAGTCAAAAAATCACCTGGAAAATTCTTTTTTGAAGAACATCTTTCATAATGTACTCACATCCAGACTTATAAAACTCTTCCAGGTTTGTGACATGCACAAGTGGAAAAACTAATACAGAGATAACAGGAATATACCAAAGAAATATTTGTTAATAAAATTACTAAAGCTTCTTATCACTGTAAAACTTGAAAAGAACACAATCCAAATTCAAATATCTAAGTGGACATTTTATGAAATAAGTTATAAGAGTGACAAATGAATATAAATCCTAGTATAAAACTAACAGGAAATTGCCTTGTAATAACACTGGAGCTTCATTAAGATGGATAGAATAAAAACTGACAAAACAATTGAGAAAAGCTAAAGCTGAAACTCTTTCGTGATTGTTGGAGTACAAAGTAGTACAATCACTTGGGAAAACACTTGGCAAACACTCAGAACATTGTTGTAAGTTCCAGCAATCTTAATCATGAATTTAACCAACATATTAGCACAAAACACCCTGCATGCTACTGTTTATAACAGCTTTTTTCATAATGACAACAAGGAAAAAACAATTCAGATGGTCTTAACCAGCCTGTGTATTGCCCAACAGTAAAAATAAACTGTGTATATGTGTAAGAACATGGATGACTTTTGAATATCTTGTACTGAGAGAAACCAATGTGATCAAAATGCTACATACTGTATGATTTTATTTAGATAGGATTTTAGAATAGATAAGCTATGTAGATGTAGGAGAAATTCTTGGTTGCTCTGGGTAGGAGAAAAGGAGGGCAGTAACAGCAATGGGTAATGACATGGACACTGAGACTAATTTCTGTAATTGAAACCTGTGTTATAAGTCTAAATATTAGGAAAATAATAATTGAAATATATTTGGACAGAAATAGAAAGTACAATAGACAAACACTTTTTCTGTGTGATGCATTGAAATCTTCAAGCATTATTTTTTGAGTAGAAATCTCTTATTAAAAGATGCACAAAAGAAATTACTGTTTTCACTTCACAACCCAGAAAACAAAACTAGTTGAAATTTCAATAGATACTCAGAGTTTAATACAGCTCCAAATTTGTATTATACTGACATCTCCACATCTGACTGGCCCATAGCTCGAGGAAAGTACCATTACATTTAATATTTCCCTGAGATTTGTTGTCATTATTGTTTCTGTTGAATACTTATATAAAATCATCACACTCTGTATGTTAAATATATACTAAATTTATTTTTCAAATATAATTTTAAAAACACTAAGAATTTTTCAAGAAAAATACTCTGCATACAAAAAGAAAGACAAATATATATATATATACATATATATATATCACATGAAGATTAGTCCCAAGATGATGACTTAAAATAATAAATTGATACACTTTACTTATTTTACAAATCAAATACTTATCAGAATACATTCTATTCACTATTAATAAATTAATGTAGTTCAGAAAATTAGTTCTTTGTTAGTATTTTCTCATATAGAAGTCCTTAAAATTGATTTATAAAAAGCAACTAATATCTCAATATTTCTATTTTTCTATCTATCTATCTATCTGTCTGTCTGTCTGTCTGTCTGTCTATCTATCTATCTATCTATCATCTATCTATCTATTTATCTGTGTCTGCCTTCCTTAATTGCCTGTGTTGGAGCCCCAGTCTATGTTAGTATTTTTATTTGCATTATTTCTCTTTGTGTAACCTTTTGGTGACACTGCATAGGTATATCTTCCCTGAAATATCTAAAATAGTCAGTTTCACAGATACCTAAGACCAATCAGCCCTCAAATCATATAAACATGGTCATATTATATATGCTGAACATATGTAATATGCATCATATATATATATACATATATATGCAACATATTTTTTTAGTAATAATGAATGAAAAATAATCCAGAAGCCAAGAATTTAAACGAGAGCAAGGGCTATATTAATATGAGAAGGAGGGGGGACAGTAAAAGTGAAAATGATATATTTTAGCTTTAAAATATCTTTGAAGTAGAAACAGAAGCACCTAAAGTTATGAACCCTTGAAATCACTTTTTAAGAAATCATTTTACTTTGGTTTTTATATATTTTTACTATCCAATACCTATTTATTAAAAATGACCATCCTACATCTAAAAGTTTAAATTTTTTCATCCTTGTAGACTTCTCTAGAAGGGTTGTTCATGAGGCATAGATCTGTTTACAATTATTCATTCGTGCATTGCTAATTAAAAATGTGTTTCATTAAACTTGTTAAAGAATACTTAGGGAGAGAATGAACATGGTGAAATTAAGATCCCTAGGCTATAAAATAACTTCAACAGTTGAGTTGCTAAAACTAATGTGGGCAGCAAGAGTGTCAAAAGTATCTATCACTTATCACAGTGTATAAAATCCAAAATAAAGTATATATGTCAGGTATGTCAGGTAATGTTAAAGAGAAATTTTCTAATTTAAAGCAAATATAGGGCTCTGAGTCACTTGGCCTCATGTGAATTCATAAAATGTTAGTGCAATAACTACACATTGTACACTTCTGGCAACTTAGTGTTTTTGATTATAGAATTTGGTCAGAACTTCATTACTAAAAAAGCATGTTGATTTTAAAATTTTTGGTACTTAGTGGATATAACTCTTTGAATCATTATGCTTTAAGCATGAGTTAATATTCCTACCCTATTCTAGCCCATGGATAAGTTCTACCATAGTCAGATTCCCCTCTGACTGATGGTAACAGATGCAGAGACCCATAGTCAGACATGCAGAGAGAGAATATAAATTGAAAGTTTCCTTCAAATCCCTCCTCTAATATATCAGGGAATCCAGTGGAACAGGAGGGGGAAGATTGTAAGAGCCAGAAGGGATGAACAATCAGGAGAATAAGGCCCTGTGAATTAACTAAGCAAGGCATATATGAGTTTAGAGAGACTAACATAGAAAGCAGAGAGCCCACATGGCTTTACAATTGATCCTCTGGATATATATTATAGAGTTGAACTTAATCATTTTATAGAACTCCTTACTGAATGAATGAATGAATGAACAAATGAGTCTCTGACTCTTGTGCCTGTTCTTGGTCCACTTTTCCTCCAGTTGTGTTGCTGTGTCCATCTTTGATAAGTTTTTGCTTCACCTTCCTATACTTTATTCATCATGTTTGGTTTTTATCTCATACATAGTTGGATACTCCTAAAAATTCTGTGCCATTATTGCTCTAGCATGTTTTGCATGGTAGAAATACTATAAGTCAAAGGGGTTGTTACTAGGTTGGTGTTCACATTTCTCTTTATGTAGCCTCCAGAGTACCGTCCCACACCAAAAAGACTAAAAAGTAGAGGTGAAAGCTTCATTTAGGAACCAGTTGGATTTCTCCATCTTCAAAAGTTGTATGTCTGTTGTTCTCAACAATGGGTGCTAGCAATCAGTTTTAAGAGAACAACTCTTTGCCTTATCAACATCCTGGGTTGTTTGAGGATTTTCATGGGATCCCCTTGGCCCATAACTCAATTGAATGCAACCCACTACCTTTAATTGGCTTCACCTGGCTACAAGAGATGGCCAATTGAGACTCCAAATTCACTATTGAGTCCTCATTTGGATCATCTTAAAGGATTCCCGGAACCTTCTTACAACAACATAATACTCCCAAATCAAATTCTTTTTCCCCATACTCTTTCATCCTACCCATCTCAACCCCAAATGATCCTACTACTACAATCCATACCTGTTCTCAGTCAACACATAAAATATCTTCTATCTCTCCAACCCAAGTAGATGCATGCACTTACCCAGACACATCCCTTTTTACCTAACCACTCTAGGTCTTTGTATTGTAGCTTGGTTAGTATTCAATAAACATCTAATATCCACTAATAACTGAATACATATTATGCTTGTCTTTCTGAGTTTGTTACCTCACTTTTGTTATTTTTTCCTAGTTTCCTTTGTTTGTCTATAAATTTCATGATGTCATTTTTAAACAGCTGAGTAATTCTCTACTGTATAAATGTACCAAATTTCCTTTATCCATTTTTTCTGTTGAGGAACATCAAGGTTTTTTCTAGTTTCTGGCTATTAGGATAAAAGGTGTAATGGACATGGTTGAGCAAGTGACCGTGTAGTAGGATAGAGCATTCTTTGGGTATATAATCAATAGTGATAGAGTTATATCTTGAGGGAGATCAATACCCAGCTTTCTGAAGAACCACCACATTAATTTCCATAGTGCACAATTGTGCACTGCCCCTAGAAATGAGGAGTGTTCTCCTTGCTCCACATTCTCACCAGCATAAACTGTCACTTGTGTTATTGATCTTAACTATTCTGAAGGGTATAAGATGAAATATCAAAGTAGTTTTGATTTTCATTTTCTTGATGGCTAAAGTTGCTCGATATTTAATTGTTTCTCAGCCATTTGAGATCCTCTATTTAGAATTCCTTACTTAATTCTGTGCCCCATTTTTGAATTGGATCACTTTGTTTTTTGATATCTAACTTTTTGTATTCTTTATATATTTTGGATATTAACCCACTGACAAATATGTGGTAGATGAGAATTGGATTACTTTGTTTTTTGATATCTAGTTTTTTGTATTCTTTTTTTATGAGAAAGCAATTTTATTAAATTATAAAAGTTTCCATTTCTGCCCCTCCTCCCACCACCCTCCCACTCCCCCCACTCCCTCTCCTCCTCACTCTCCATCCCTAAGAGCAGTCAGGGTTTCCTGCCCTGTGGGAAGTTCAAGTTCCTCCCTCCTCCCTCCAGGTCCAGGAAGGTGAATATCCAAACAGACTGGATCCCCAAAATCCAGTATATGCAGAGGAAACAAGTCCCAGTGTCATTGTCAATGTATTCTTTATATATTTTGGATATTAACCCACTGACAAATATATGGTAGATGAAGATCTTTTGCCATTCTGTATGCTAGCACATTGCTTTATTAATGGTATTTTTTGTCTGTCAGAAGCTTTCAGTTTCATGGATTCCCACTTATTAAATGTTGATGTTAGTGCCTATCCTGTCAATGATCTGTTCATAAAGTCTTCTCTGACAATATGTTCAAGGGTATTCCCCATTTTCTCTTCTATCAAGTTCAGTATCAGATTTTATGTTGAGGTCTTTGAACCACTTAGACAAGTTTCATGCAATATGAAAAGATTAGATCTATTGGCATTCATTTACATGAATGCATCCAGTTTGAGTAGCACCAATTCTTGAAGAAGCTGTTTTATTTTTCCAGTGTATATTTCTTGCTTCTTTATCAAAATTCAGGTATGTCTATATGTGTATAGATTCTTGTCTGGATTTATAATTCGATGTTATTGATCACTGTTTCCAGTTTTATGGCAATACCATGCTGTTTTTATTATTATAGATCCATAGTACAGTGGTTCTCAACCTGTGAGTGTTGACTCCTTTAACCATCACGTAACATCAGAAAGCACCTTTGTTTGCATTGAAATTCATAACAGCAGAATAATTACAGTTATGAACTAGCACTAAAAGTAACTTTATGGTTGGGGATCACCACAGCATTCAGGTGCTCGGTTATGTTGAAAAATGCTATTTGATACAATAAAGGAACCTCTGGAGGCATTACCATCCCTGACTTCAAACTCTATTACAGAACTACAGTATTAAAAACAGCTTGGTATTGGCATAAGAACAGAGAAGTTGACCTATGGAATCGAATAGAAGACCCAAATATTAACCCACAAACCTATGAACACCTAATTTTCGACAAGGGAGCTAAAGGTATACAATGCAAGAAGGAAAGCATCTTTAACAAATGGTGCTGGCAGAACTGGATGTCAACCTGTAGAAAAATGAAAGTAGATCCATATCTATCAGCATGCACAAAACTCAAGTCCAAATGGATTAAAGACATCAACATTAATCTGTCCACTTTGAACCTGATAGAAGAGAAAGTGGGAAGTAGTCTACAAGATATAGGCACAGGAGGCCACTTCCTAAGTAGAACCCCAGTAGCACAGACAATAAGAGAAACAATGAATAAATGGGACCTACTGAAACTGAGAAGCTTCTGTAAAGCAAAGGACACTGTCAATAAGACAAAAAGGCTACCTTCGGACTGGGAAAAATGCTATTTGAAAACCACACCACAACATTTGAGTGCTCAGACTTTAAAACACTAAACTCTGTGTAGCCTGTGCTCCTGGATCTACTATGTAAGGTAGACCTCTAACCATGTATGTTCATGAAATAAGGTAGGTGACTGTGACAAGTGCACACATTCTCTACAAATCTACAAAGAAGCATAATTACCAAAACTGAGTCCCAATGGATACATACACAAAACATTACCATGCCTAAGGCTCAGAGAACACTATAGAAGAGGCAAGCAGACAGATTGTAAAAGCCAGAGGATTGGGGGAGTTTGTTGTGAAATTGTGTCTCATAGTAGCATCAAAAGATACAATCATAAAGTCACATCAACATAACTATCCAAACCTGAGCTAAACCAGGATGACACCTATGGACATGTAAAACTGGATAGGAATAACCCCCTACAAAAATTGGGGGAAAGGACCTTGTATTTTGCCTAGACAAAATAGTAGAACTGGCCTGTAACATGAGGGCCAGGCTCATTGTAGTTTCTGTTCCAGCTGGTCCCCCAGCTGTTTAGTCCCAGAGAAAATCACACAGAGATGTCCATAAGTTATAAAACTGATTGGTCCATTAGCTCAGGCTACTTAGTAGTTCTTGTAGCTTATATTAACTCATTATTCTTATCTATGTTAGCCACATGGCTTGGTACCTTTCTCAGCAGAGCAACTCACATCTTGCTTCTTTGGTGGTCCGGGCAGAACTGCGGAGGGAGCTTCCTGCTTCCCAGAATACTCCTGTTCTCATCACCCAGCCTCTACTTCCAGTCTGGTTGACCCACCTATACTTCCTGCCTGGCCAATCAGCTTTTATTTAAAACATTATTGACAGGATACAGACAATTCTCCCGCACCACTGACCTTTGACATATGATTGTAGAGGACCCAGATCTGTGGTTGTGAGAGGAGGAGAACTTTTTTGGTTCCTTGATTTAGCCTGCATTGGGTGAGCTAGCAAAGACTGTGCAGAAAAACTTATGTGGGTAGTGACGATGAGGGAAAACCAGTGAGCTGACCAACCTAGCTGTCACCCAGGTCCAAAACCAGGACTATGAGTTGGTTCAACCCAACATCCTCTGAATCTATGAACTGTTGAAGCATTTGAAGGAGACAAACATACAAATCCAAAACAGAAGTATCTCTATGACACAGGACAACAGGATATCCAAGAGGATCCCCAGTAAAGCCCATTATCTGTGGTGTAGCAAAAACTGGAGGTCTCAAATGGACTTGAGGATCATAGCAATAAACATTTACAAGTAAAGACTTATGGACTAAAAGATAAACTGTGTGACTCACCCAGTCATACTTTAACTTCCATCACAATATTATTTTTTTCTGTTTTTAGTTTTGCTTTGCTTCTTTGTTTTGTTAGATATTTGGTTTTTCTTTTAAATTTGGTTTTGTTTTAGGGATAGCTTGCAAGGGCAGAGGGCAGATGTGTAGACAGAAGTTTCTGTCCCACCTGGTCCTGTAGCCATTAAGTCATAAATAAAAACACAGTGGCTTATATTAATTATGTATAAACTGTTTGGCCTGTTGTGAAGGTTTATTATTATCTAACTCTTACAATTTATTTTAAACCCATAATTCTTATCTATGTTTAGCCACATGGCTTGGAACCTTTTCTCAGTAAGGCAGTCTCATCTTGCTTCTTATGTTTCTGTCTTATTACTGTATCTCTGTCTTTCTCTTCCCAGTATTCTCCTAGTCTGGTTTCCCTGCCTGTAACTCCTGTCTGGCTACTGACCAATCATTGTTTAATTAAAACAATATGAGTGACAAAGCTTTGTAGTGTACAAGTACATTATCCTAGAACATTTCTCCCTTTTCTCTTTTCAAAACAAGCATCATGAATCTAATTTCCTTTGTTTGCTTTTTCCCACCTGTTATTCTAAACAACTTGTAACCAACATTCTAAAAAAAAAGACAAACATCCATAGTACACATTTTGGGAAAGTGGGCATGGTTTTCTATGCTATTTCCTCCTGATTATGGTCATGGGTAATCTTTGGGTGACTCTGAGAAAATTTAGGATTATGGTTAAGTCCTGATTGGAGTATTCTGTGAGGCTGAAAAACCTCAACCAGTTACATTGAAGCTCTTTTATGTGTAGAATTTAGTGGAAGCTACAACAGAGGCACTCTGAGACAGTGGATGACCTAGGCTATCTGCTACTATCAGAGATTTTTCAAAGGTTCCTTCTCAATTAAACCTAACTTTCATAACCCAGAATGCATCCATACGCTCTCATTTCCTATGGAAATAAAAGCAAAACCTCTTTCTCAAAGTAATGTATCTTTTGACTTAAATTTTGAAGTCAAGATATTTTTTTAAAATACAATGGTTGTTTTAATCCAATAGCATCTATAATCAAATGTTTTATAGCAGCTGTGGCTCCTTTCTCAGCAGTCAAATAATTCAAAGGCAGCACAGTAACACACAGTAACCAGACTCTGTGCATTTTCCATCTTTATGTAGCTTTTGTGATTTTTTTGATTTCTTTTAAAAGGCTTTTTTCTATCCTTCTTTTCTCCCTCAATCCTACAGATTTTTTGAACATACTGTAAACAGTTTGATGCTTTTTGTGTCTAAGTCTGTCTTTATTTTATGTCTATTTTTTTGACCATGAGAGTCTTTAATCTGCTAAGAAGCATGGCTAGGATTAAAATTGTGGCTTTGGTGGACGGCTCTACCCAATTCCTTTGCTTCCTGAGAGTCTAGCTTCATGGTGCAGGTATTAGCAGAAGCTATATTTATTGCAACAACTCTGTAGAGTTTCTAGATCCATGCCCCCCCCCCAAAGTAGCATACCTCCAGTTGCTCATAACCACTATTAAAGTGTCAGGAAGCTGGGCCTCTAAAAAGAGGCATGCAGTTTTGGCCACTACCACCAAGTTAAGAAGACTCTCTTAAAGGACTCATGCCTCTGGTTGCCTCTAACAAACAGAGCCCACCCAAGAAAATGTTGCTCCCAAAAGTCATGGTTTTGTGTCTAGAAAGGATCCCAAACTTTCTCAGGTTTTATGTGGATAAAGGTGTCCCAGGTTGTGTGCCATTTGTAGACAGAAGTTTCAATAGCACATTGTTCCTCAGTTGTTCAGCCCCAAATAATCACACATACTTTTATATTAATTATGCACGGTTTGGCCTATTGCTTAGACTTATTACTAAATAGCTCTTGCAACTTTAATTAACCCATAATTCTCATCTATTTTTAGCCATATGGCTTAGTACCTTATCTCAGTAAGGCATTATCACCTTGCTTCCTCTATATCTTGCTGGTAATTGTGGGTTTGCCTTTCTCTTCCTAGTATTCTCCTGGTCTAGTTGCTCCACCTATACTTCCTACCTTGCTACTGGACAATCAGCATTTTATTAAACCAATACAATAGACAAATCTTTATGGTGTACAAGAGCATTATTCCACAGCACAGATGGGAGAGAACATAATTCATGATGTGAAACCTACAAAGAATCAAATAAAGGAAAAAAAACACTGTAAGAGATAAATGAATCATGTTGAATTCTCAGTTAAAAACAAAAAAGACAGAAATTGGGAAGTTGAGTATAAAAGAGAAAAAAATACAGCTAAAATCAGAAAACAACAGCAATCGCATATATGATAGCAACTATACAACTCATCATTGTAAATATTAATGATATAAGATTATAGATTCATCATCCCATAATAACTGAATGCAGGTAACAGGCATGAGTTTTGAAAATGATTATAAATTAATTGATTTTTAAGTTCTAATTTTTTCATGAATTGTTGATATGAGAGTCCCCTCTGTATTCTGTAAATACCATTGGTTAATAAAAAAGCTATTTTGAGCCTATGATAGAGTAGAGCAGATTTAGTTTGGGAATACTAAACTGAATGCTGGGATAAAAGAGGGCAGAGTAAAGAGAAACTGTGTAGCCTTTCTAGAGACAGATATTAGAAATTTATCCAGTAAGTCACAGCCTCATGGAGATACACAGATTAATGGAGATGGGTTAATTTAAGATATTAGTTAGCCATAAATATATTTAAGTTATTGGCCAAACAATATTGCAAATAATATGGTTTCTGTGTGATTATCTTGAGTTCTGGGAAGCCAGAAACAAACAAGTGGCCCTCCTTACTACAAATTGGCACTCCAACTTGTGCCAGTTATATCCTCATAAAACCTGAGAAAGCTTAAACAGTATTTTTAAACACAAAAGAACAGAGTTAAGTACAGCATCTTGGTAGCCAACATTTTGCTGATGGCATGACTCAATTCCTTTAAGGGACATCTTCCTGATTTATTGGTAACAGAAAAAAAGCCACATGATTTTGAAGCAACAGCTTTCTGGACCTTGTTGCCAGTGCTAACTCTGGCTCTTTTAGGAGTTCAAGCATTTACATGGGGTTTATGAGTAGCATACAACAAGTTACTTGGTGGCAACGTATGCCAACTGGTTACTAGAGTTGAGGTTGTGAGGACAGCTCCCACCTGGCAGTCTCAGAGGCAATGAATAGACTTCCACCATGTTGGACAGGGCAGAACAAGCAGGCATGGCTGTATCTACCCTAGCAAAGCTGCTGCTTAGGTTTTTAAGAAACATTTAGAATTTTCAGAAGCAATCCTGGTCAGAAAAGGATTACAGATACATAATAAAGACAAAATCAGATGGAAAGACCTCTAAATCACTCACAGTGTTGGATGAAAGTATGCAGGCTTGGAAGGGAGAAGAAAAAGAATATAGACAGTTATAAAAAGAAGTAAGTGGTTTTTTAAAAAGTAAAGTCATTAAAGAGACAGAGTACAGATGATCATAGATTAAAAGGAGTTAAAAAAATAAGACATGTAAAGATGGAATATAGACAGAGAGTCTGTGTTGTAAGAAGGACAGCTGGCTGCATCCTGGCAGCATGACTAGCTAACATCCGAAATAATTACAAAGGAACTGTATTCAATTAAAAACTGCCTGGCTCATTAGTTCTAGCCTCTTATTGGCTAACTCTCACATCCTGATTCAACCCATTTCTAATAATCTGTATGTTACCACAAGGTTGTGGCTTATCAGGAAAGATTCAGTGTCTCTGACTCTGGTGACACAATGGTGGCTCTCTCTATCTGCCTTCTTTCTCCCAGCATTCAGTTCACTTTTCCCTGCCTACTTAAGTTCTGTCCTATAAAAAGGTCAAAGCAGTTTTTTTTTATTTGACTAATGAAAGCAACACATAGAAAGAAGAATCTCCTAAACTGTTTTCCCCCTTTTCTGTTTAAACAAAAAGTAAGGTTTTTACTTTAATATAGAAAAATTATATATAAAAACAGTTATCAAGCAAGAATTACAGTCACAATATTTATATCTATTTTATCTTTTATCTTAACAATGGAAAACTATAACTATAACTATCTATCTATTCTTCAACTCCGTCAAAAACTCCAGAAGGATATAATATTACCTAAGTAAACAAGAAGTAAGCAACTTTGCTTTGTGCTCTATGGGAGCGCTGCTAATCAGGTCTTTCAAATTCTATCCTGTGTACTACTTTCATCTCAGTCGGCAGTTGAGCAAAGTAAATTTTTTAGGGTGTTTTCGGCAACCTTTCAGGAGGGCATGTTCTTTCATACCATATTGTTCTAGAAGCAATCCACAGGTTCTCATCATCTGTGAAAACAAAAGAAGAACCTCTTTTCCAAAGCATCATATCCTTAGACTCAAATTCTGAAGTCAAGATACCTTTATGACATACATGCTAGATTATCTTAGCCCATTCAATGAAATGTCTCTCTGTACTTAGCTCCTTCACAGTCAAAAATTCAAAGAAAATACAATAATACACACAATCCAGACTTAATGTGAATTTTCCATTTTTATGTGGCTTATTTTATTTTTTTTTAATCTATGACTATCTGTACTATGTCTCTTTAAAGACTTTACCCTGTTTTAAGCATTAACTTTATTTTATGACTTTCTATACTCTTTATTTTTTTCTTTCTCAAGCCTATGTATATTTATTTAACCATGTGACTCATTTAGAGGTCTTTTATATCTGAATCTGTCCTATTGCATTGTCTTTAATTCTCTACTGCATTGAAGAGCTTTTAAAATGTTAAGCAGTGTAGTGGAGGCTGCTCTGGTTGTTGGCTCCACCTCTCTCCAATTTCAACATAGTGAATGTACCATTTCTGCTAGCTCTGGGTCTGCTAGGTAGGAGCCACACTCAGCACTTTAACTCTGAGACTGAGCATGGAGCACATAAACTCTTTCTTTCTGAGTTACAGCCAAATCTGCCATGCAGCGCTGTGCAGCCTGGAAACATCTCTGTGTATGGTCCCAAGAATCTGCCATGTACTCCCACCCGCCTAAGCCTGATCCCATTGTTGGCCCAGGCGGAGAGCGCTGAGCCATTGGTATGGTCTCAGAGTACTTCCCACCCAATTCCGAGTGGGCACACAACATCAGGGCCTACAAATGCCATTTAAATGCTTAATAGCTGGCGTTTGCACCAGCAGCACAACCCAGGAAGCCACGTTTTAAAATGGCTCAGCTTTTTTCCTGCTACTAGTGCTGAATCAGGAAAATTTCTCTGCGGCACCATGCCAGCAAATAGCAATAGGCTATGTTTAACTTTATATTGTGTCTAGAATTCCTTTTAAAGCCCTCTCAGATTTTATGTGGATTTTTGAAGCACCAATCTGTAGTAAGGAGGAGCAGGATGTGTCCCACTGCCCGGCTAGCGTAATCCCCAAAATAACCACAAAATTATTGCCTAGCCCATTAGTTCTAGCCTGTTTTGGGAAGTGGTATGGTAGAATTGTCTGTTTTCTGTCAATCTTGTTTTAAATAAACACTGATTAGCCAGGCAGGAAGTATAGGCAAGTCAACCAAACAGGAAGTAGAGGCGGGGTGAGGAGAACAGGAGAATTCTGGAAAAGAGGAAGTCCATTCCTCCCAGCCCTGTCTCAACCACTTAAGAAGCAAGATTTGACCTGCCTTGCTGAAAAAGGTACTAAGCCATGTGGCTAACATGGATAAGACTAATGAGCTAATATAAGTTATAAGAGTTAATAAGAAGCCTGAGATACTAGGTCAATCAGTTTATGACATTACCACTTTCTAACTATAAATTCTGATTATTTACAAAACAGTTTCTTTGCCAAACCAAGTGTAGTATTAATATTTTAATGTTAACAACCATAACTGTATGGTTGAATGTGATCTCCATTGTGAATACAAGTGAGAAGTTCTGTGCACTTGAACTCATGTATTCATTGATGAATTTCTTTTATGAAAAGGACATGCCTTGGTAGCTCTCATCTCTGATATTCATAACAAAATAAGTGACATTTATAAGTCAAAAATTTATAGAAACTTCTTTTAAATACATTCTACAATTTATTGTTGTATTTCTATTGAATAAAAAGTTCAATTTATTTTTTCACTTGAAATTAAACTGTGAATATTCATCCATTTTTACCATATCTAAAACAGTTTGATGTAGGTGGGCCTTCTGTCTGTTATTTTCATTGGTTAATAAGGAGACTGTCTTGGCTTTTTGATAGGACAGAAAATTAGGTAGGCGGAATAAACAGAGCAGAATGCTAGGAAGAGGGCAATGAGGCAGATACCATGGAGCCAGCCACCAGGCCAGACATGCTGAATCTTTTCCGGTAAGCCACCACCTCGTGGTGCTACACAGATTATTAGAAATGGGTTAATATCAAGATATGAGAGTTAGTCAGTAACTAACTCTCTAGAGAAAATGGGCCAGAGAGTGTTTAAAAGAATACAATTTGTGTGTTGTTATTTCTGGGGCTAAGCTAGTGGTACAGGAGCCATGCAGGACGAAAAGCAGGCTTGCCCGCAGCTCCTCATTACAGACAGCACCCACGTGGATAACTGCATCCACAGAAAGCCTGAGAAAGCTTGGGAAAGAATAAAGAATGTTTGTTGGTAACAGCAATTTCCTAGCTCTGCTCTGCTTGCTAGAGGCAAGCAAATGCTCTCATCTAAGAGAGGCTTCCTGACTCAGCTTTAGCTGCAAAACTTTGTAAATCCTTTAAGAGGTCCTGCCACGAAACACTTAAACAGTGTTGATGAAAAGCTGAATGCATGCTTTTCTGTTTTCAGCCATAGCAGGAAAAAAGCTGCACTGTTTTAAAATGCTGGCTTTCTGGGCTGTCCTGCCAGGGCAATCTCTGACTCTTTCAGGCAGGCAGTCCGACTGAGTGTGGTCTGTGAGCAGAATGCTGTAGCTTGTTTGCTGGAAAGGACCTTGAAACACTATAGAGTTGTAGCAATAAACATGGCTACAGCCGGTACCTCCGCCATGAGGGTGGAAAGCTAATGAATGGACTGACTCCAGCCGTCACACTTAATCCTCTCCTTAAAGACTCTTGTGATCAGAAAAAGAGAGAGAGATACAGTAAAGAGATTCAAAGATGAAAAATCCTCTAAATGTTTTACAGTGTGTTAAAAATATATGCAGGCTAAAAGTTAAAGTTCTTAAAGTTAAAAAGAAAGAGAGTAGTTGGGTGTGGTGGTATATACCTTTAATCCCAATGCCTGGGAGACAGAGGTAGATTGACCTCTGTGACTTCAAGGTGTGGTAGCACACACCTTTAATCCTAGCACTGGGGAGGCAAAGACAGGTGGGCCTCTGTGAGTTCAAGGACAGCCTGGTCTACAGAGTTATTCCAGGACAAAGATATACAGAGAACATGTCTCAAAAAGTAAAAGTAAAAATAAAAGGAATAGAGGTTAAAATAAAGCCACATAAAGATGGAAAATACACAGAGAATCTTGATACTGTATGCTATTATGCTCCTTTTGAATTGTTTGAATGCCGAGTAAGGAGCAACAGCTGCTAAAAGATATTTGTTTATAAATGGTGCTGAACTAATCCAAGATAGACATTTTGAAAATACCTTGACTTCCAAATTGGATCTAAGGTTATGATGCTTTGGAAAAGTTCTTCTTTTGTTTTCACAGAAGATGAGACCATGTGGATTGCTTCTATCCCAATATGGTATGAGAGACCTCCTCCTCCTGAAAGGTTGCTATGAACACCCTCAAGAAATTACTTTGCTCAACTGCCACCTGAGATGAATCTAGCACACAGTTTATACCATGAAAGACCTATTAACAGTGCCCCTAAACATCAGGAAGAAGTTTGGAGAGAAATAACTGTGTCCATATTCCCAAATATTGCTTAGAAATGTTCTTTTACATTTAAAGGGGGATATGATATAGATATGAATAATTTGCATTGGTATGGATTTTAAGGTCAATTTTGTTATATGTATATATATTTCTGATCTTGATTGAGGTATTGTGATTGTGTAGTTCGTTTAAAAATGCAATTTATAATAAAAAATATAGGTTGTTAATGGATAATCATCAATAATAGTCAAGCTTATAGTAATGTTAGTTCGATTTTCTAGATGTGCATAGATATATTTCAGATAGGCATTCTTCATATCTTTCAAAGACTACAGAACATGGCATTTAATGTTTTAATAACTTAGAGTTTTCTTTGACAATGAGACACATCTGCTCCTGGCAGCACCAATCTGTTTCAAGAGAAAGATGGGCATTGAAGAGGCTCCTTATGGAGTTTGATAGCCATTTGGGCAAGAAACTGCTCTTGCCTGGACTGTTATATAAACTGGACACAGAGAACCCGCAGAGAGAGGGACTACTGAACTTGCCTAAAGGTGTGATGGTCTTTTAGGGGTTCCTGATTCATGAAAGAGTCTGCAAGACATTCTGCAGGATACAGCAGATAGTGACTGAATTGCCTTTGAAATTTCCTCCTTCATGGAAAAATCTGCTGGATACTATGGGCCTAAAGGCTGAAGATGGATGCCTCAACAGTACAGAGGAACTTTGAGTGACTGTCCAGGAAGCAATATCTCTGTCATTTCTAGAGTTTTGGAAGTTGCTTACTTCTTGTTTACTTAGGTAATATTATATCCTTCTGGAGTCTTTGATGGAGTTGAAGAATGGTTAGTTATAGTTATAGTTTTCCATTGTTATGATAAAGATAAAATGGATATAAATATTTTAACTGTAATTCTTGCTCGATAACTGTTTTGTAGTACGTAATTTTACTATGTTAAAGTGAAAGCCTTTCTTTTTTGTTTAAATAGAAAAAGGGGAAATGATGTAGGTCACCTTCTGTCTATGTTATTTTCTTTGGTTAATAAAGACACTGTCTTGGCTTTTTGATAGGACAGAAAATTAGGTAGGTGGAGTAAACAGAGAAGAATGTTGGGAAGAGGGCAATGAGGCAGATGCCATGGAGCTAGCCACCAGGTCAGACATGCTGAATCTTTCCCGGTAAGCCACCACCTCGTGGTGCTACACAGATTATTAGAAATGGGTTAATCAAGATGTGAGAGTTAGCCGGTAACTAACTCTCTAGAGATAATGGGCCAGGCAGTGTTTAAAAGAATACAGTTTTCATGTAATTATTTTGGGGGCAAAGCTAGCCAGGTGGCCAGTAGCTGGGAGGTGGGATGTGGCCTGCCATTCCTTCTACAACAGCTGAGTTGTATTATGTTCAAATACTTACCTAAAGCTCCTACTGAAGATGAAAAATTTTTTTTTCTAATTTGTCAGAACCCATGGATATGGTTCCCTTCCATCTTGTCCAAAGGTCAGAGAGTTCAGGGCTATTCCTTTTTCATCAAGGTTATGATAGGAGATTTGATCCAGGGTGTAACTGCCTACAGTATGCTTTGTCTAAGCTGTGGTCACTGCTTGTTCTGCCTAAATAACAGGATACTTAACTCAGGATATAGTTATTTGATGTTTTGAGTTTTGAAAAAATAATTACTTTGTTTCTTGTTTGTATCATGGTAAAAAGGCCTTGCTTCCTTCATATACAATTTCATTTTCTTTAAATTTTTCGACTGTAAAGGAGCTAAGTACAGAGAGACATTTCATGGTTTGGGCTGCTAAGCTAAAGTAACATTTATATTATAGAGGTGTCTTGACTTCAGAATTTGGGTCTAAGGATATATTACTTTGGAAAGAGATTCTTCCTTTGTTTTCACAGGGGATAAGAATCTGTGAATTACTTCCAGAATAACATGATTTGATAGACCATGACCCCCTGAAAGGTCACCATGAACACCCCAAAAATTACTTTGCCCAACAAAAAGCAGGAAGTAGTATGGAGACAACTACGCCCATATTCCCAAATACTGTCTATAAATGTTTCTTTATATTTAAAGGGGGATATGCTATATAGATTTGCATTGGTATGTATCTTGGTTTATTGATACAAATTTAAGACCAGGTTTGTTCTATGTATATTTCTGTTCTTGAATAAAGCATTGTGTTTGTGCAGTTCATTGAAAAAAATTAAAAATGTATATATAATTAAGAAATATAGGTTAATAGATAATCATCTATAATGGCCAAGCTTGGTAGTCATGTTAATTAGATTTTCTAGATTTACTGAGATATAATTTAGTTAGGTAGCTATTCTTCAAGTCTTTCAGAGACCTTCAGAATATGGCATTTAAAATATTTACTTAGATAATATTGTATCCTTCTTCAGTCTTTGATGGAGTTAAATAATTTATAGTAATAGTTTTCCTTAGTTATGATAAAAGGTAAAGTAGATATAAATATTATAACTGTAGTTCTTGCTTGATACCTGTTTTGATATATGTAATTTTACTATGTTAAAGTTAAATCCTTTCTCTTTTATTTAAACAGAAAAGGGGAGGTCATGTGGGAGTCTCCTTTGTGTTCTGTTATTACCATTAACAAATAAAGAAACTGCTTTGGACCTATAGCAGGGTAGATAGGTGGGGAAAACTAAACTGAATGCTAGGAGAAAGAAGGGCAGAGTCAGGGAAATGACATGGAGTTGCCAGAGACAGATGTTGGAAATTTCTCCAGTAAGCCACAGCCTTGTGCCAATATACAGATTAATAGAAATGAGTTAAATGAATATAAGAGTTAGCTAATAAAAAGCTAGAGCTAATGGGCCAAACAGTATTTTAATTAATATTGTTTCTGTGTGGTTATTTTGATTCTGGGCAGCTGGGATGAACAAGTGGACTCTTCCTACACCCCCACTTTTAGATTGGAGTATATAAAGAATATGGAAAGTAAATGTGACCAAATTCAGTATTCACTGGGTTGCTCGGCTCACACTATTCTGTGTCGCTGTGCTTTTCTTTTATATCTCCCTTCTTTCTGTTTAATATTTTTAAAACACACACCATAACCTGGAACATATGAATCTATCAAGGCTGGACCCTGACAGATGTTGCCCAAATATGATGTCATAAGCCTATTGAGAAAATTTTAAACCTTAAATCCTGATATACTGTGTAATCTTCAGAATATTGGATTTGGAGGGATGAGGAACTTGTGAAGACTTTGCTAAAAATTTTTGAACTATCTATCACAAAAGATAGTTTGTGCCAGTTTCATCATTTAGAATGACTTTTGAAAAGTACAACAAAAGTGATGGAATGACTATTTTATATATATATATATATATATATATATATATATATATATACACACACACACACACACACACACACACACACATTAAGAATATATACCATTATGGGCATTGATATATATGAATATATATACACATACATACATATATACATATATTCAAATGATGATGTGGTGCGATAGGTAATTAATGCTTTGCCAGACTAGCTTACAAAAGATACAACTTTAATAAAACAGAAGGAAAACTTACACCAGAATTCCAACCATCCGGAATGCTGGAGCCAGGCCAGAGAGGGCAGGGAAGTGCACCCACCAGGTTTATAGGTAAACTTTTGCCTTAGGGCAACACGCCCCATGGACAGAATGTGAATTGCTGAACTCCCCTATCATTCAAAGGTTCATATCTCCACAGAATAATGTTTTGTCTATCTAAAGCATAAATTAACACCTAAGAATTTTCATCTAGAGATGTTCTTATTCTGTATGTGAGACTTCAGACAGAGACAAGAAATCATTGATACAAACAAGGACATGTTCCAGAATGCTTTTCATTTTACAGTTCAGTATCATTATTTTATTCTTTGCATGTCTCTTAACTGGATGCCCATGTTCAGTTAAATGTTTCAAGATTTTTTTTCTGAATTGAGAATAAATAAATGCTGATGAAAAAATGTTCAGAATATCTTTCTTCTAATTTGTAGTTGATGTACAAAAGACTTATACATACATGCCAATATCTATCCTGATGATGTAGATTCAAGATTTTAAAGGGAAAATTTTTCTGACCTGCTCCATATGTTTTCAGTATTCAATGAATCATAATTAATTAAAATTTAGTATGATTAATGTCTTGGTTAGCATTGCTTGTCAGCTAGATATAGTCTAGTGTCAACTCAGATGCTAAAGAATTTATTTAATCAGGTTTTTCTCTGGATGTGACTTTGTACTATTGTCTTGATTGAGGATCAGTGTAGTATGTCCTAGCTACACCATAAATGGCACCATTCATAGACATTCATAGACATGGACTGTATAATAAAGCTAGGTACCAAGATAGAAAACAAGTCAATATCCACCATTTCTCCATGGTTTTGAAAGACCCCTGGAACGTGGAGACTCTCACTCAAGTCTTGGGATAACACAACCCCCAAGGAACTCATGAGAGATTATCCTTGCTGCAATTTCATAAGATTTATTGACAGGACAGGAACCAATGCACTGGGGCCAAAACTCATTTCCCACAAAGCGGTAGAGTTCAACAACCCTGAGGGAACAAAACAATCCAATAACCCAAAGGGGGTAGGGAGGGTGTCATTGGAAAATTCCGAAAATACCAGTGATCATTGGAAAATTCCGAAAATACCAGTGTAAATCACAAGGGGGGTAACTCCCTGTTTCTCAAGATTATTCTCAAGATTATAATCTAACTTTATGGTCAGCTAGTTTTTGGACCAGAATCACTGAACTGGCTAACCTAGATTTTTGGTTCTTCTCTCGGAGCTAGATTTTTTTGAGGGGTCTGCATTTATCTGGGTCTTTCAGTTTTCTGCTTCAAGCTCCTGCCTTGAATTCTTATTCTGAGTTTGCTCAATGATGGCAATGGCATTGAAACTTAAACCAAATAAAACTGTTATTTCTTGAGTCTTTTTTCATCATTCATATCACAGCTGAAGAGAAGTTCTCTCCTTTTTTTTACTTTTATTTCAAACAACTTTCCCATAACTGATTTGTGCAATAAATAGTATTGATTTTTCACAGGAACAGTTACCATCCTAAACTGTATTAGTGTCTATAGATGATCTTCCATTGCCAGGCTTCTTGAACTCCCTTATTCCCCAGGGAAAGGTGAATGTGCTATCTGGTCCATTCCCACAGGTCCAAGATGCATGACAATCAGACAGAATAAGTAGTCAAGTCAATGCAGGAACTTGCTTTATTACTGTGAGCATCTGCTTAAAAGGGTAAGCGACATCCTATTATGTGAGAGTACCTTCAGCCAAGGAGAGGTAGTCAACCACCCCCCCCACTTCCCCCCACCCCTGTCTAGAGGGGAATTTACCTAACTTTTGCTGTCTCATCCTCACTCAAACTTGGGCCAGGCTTTTCTCTGTCCTACAGGCCTCGGGGAGTATGGGTCCTGAATTCCACTTGGACTTTTTTCTGTCCTATAAGATTTGAAGTACAGACCCTGTGATAATTTTGGCCCAACATTTGATAAGATACCAAATGCTAGTAAAAATAAAACCGCAGAGATTAAAAGTCTGAAGGAATGATCAACTTTATGAAGAAAGGGAAGGGGAAAAACATAGACAAAATATGTTTATTTGGATATTGTTGTAGAAGATGTATGTAGCAAATTTTAACAATGAAAATCCTAAACATTCAAAAGTAACTTCACAGTTTTGGTGTAAGATAGTTTCCAACATGAAAATTATTGTTAGTGCATCCACAGACATTTAAAGTGGAAGGCAAATAGAAATAGAAAGAAGATCACTACAATCTATAGAGATAGCTGGTAAGTAGATATACAGCTTGATAGGTAATGTTTAAGTGTATGTGAATATCTTTTTCTCCATTAAAATATGTATTATATCTTCGGAGATCTTGGTAACAATTTTTTAAAAGTATCTACATCATGTGCCTCTGTGGTTGGTTCTTTTTATTTCCTTCTATTTGTTTACTTGTGCCCTCCCCTTGGTGTATTCCTAGTTCTTCTTGATATCCCCTGGCTCAGCTTCATCTGCATTTAAAATAACACTTGCATCCATGTTACTTCAGATTTTGGCTCCATATAAATTCACAGAAAAACAACACAAAATATTACTGAGGTGGGATTCTAAGGTTCCAGTTCCTATCATATATCTTAGATTTATAACAATTACTTAGCTATCAATCTTTCTTGTCATACAAGAAAAAATGAGACCTGAGTTTGAGAACACTCAGTAAGACCTTTGAGAGAAAATATCTATTTATGAACAATATAAAATGTAAAAATTACACTGTAAAATTGTAAAATTGTGTCTACAATATTAAGAAAATTGGTATTTTTATTCTCATTAAGTTCAGATTTTTCAAAGGGAAAATAAAAATGTTTCTCTCTGGGGAGATAATACCAGCCAACTTTAGGTGTGTCATTCAATAACACTTTTGCAAATTGTAGCTGTTCATAGTGATGTAGTTTACTTGAATTATGGAAAATGTGTCATTTATATTATATATGTGCTAAATTAAGCTTATGAAAAAGAATCTGAGTATTATCTCATACAATTATTATTTATTTAGGGAATATCATTTGGAAACATATTATCAACAAATCCTGTTGTAGAAATTTGATTCTCATTGTGATGATATTAAGAGATGGTGAAACCTTTAAAAGTGAGTCTTACTGTATATGCTGAAACATGTGTATAATACTTCAATTCCTGAACTCAGAGGACTGAGGCAGAAAGGTGAGACCTTTGAAATTACTCAAGTGAGGTATAAAGTCCTTAGAATCAAAGAAAGAATAAAATAATGCATAAAATATACTTCTTAGCAAAAAAATTAATAGGCAAATGAAGTCACTAATCTAAGTAGGAGTTATTGTAATTTTCTTAATCCCTTATTATGAAGCGGTTATAAAAATGTGCCCCCCTTATTTTCTGATTTTTTTTTCTTTTCTTTCATCATGTAATCTTTTGTTTTTCAATGAAATAGTAAATGCTCTGGAGCCCAAACCGACACAGAAAATAGTATTTGGAATTTCAAAATTGGTGAAGCAAATAAGCATCTTTTCTTTGCAAGCTAACCAGCTTTGGGTATTTTTCTCAGGTAATGGGAAACAGACTAATACCAAAAAACTATGAGAAGTAAGTTAATAACAGTGTATAATATTTTGCGAAGCATTAATTGTTTCACAAATGGGTCATATATTTGTTAATCCTGTGAATGAAGTCTAAAGATAACATTTCACTGAAAACTAAGATTTTATAGAAGAAAATAATTTTTTAAATCTGAGTTTAATGATGCAAGGTGAAAAATCAAATTATTTAGTTAACTTATGATGATGTACTATTTAAACACTGCAGCATGCCTTTGAATACTCTTCATTAGCGTAACTAATGGGAAATCCACAAACATTATTACTGCTCATAAAATTGCCAAACCCTTCTAGGAACTGACTACAGAATTGGCCTCACTGACCTTCGATAGTCCTGTAGCCCATTTCCCATTGACCAGAGAAAGAGTAATTTTATTATACTCAAATTTGTCAGCTATTAATTTCATATGACACTTTGATTTTCATGTTACTGCCTAGAACTATAAGGAAAGTCTGGAAAGATTTAATTGGAGCCCTTCACAATTTTGAAAGTGTCAATCAAATCTTTTGTAAGTCTTCTTTGTTAGCCACATTCCTGTTCTCTGGGGAAAAATACTCCCCAGAATCAAAAATGTCACAACTAAGTTGTTCTATATGTAGTTGATTTAGTTAGTTGTTTAGTTTTGTTTCATATTTTATGATTTTTAGAAAAACTGTCACTTTTATGATCACTAATCTTAGTGTTTATGAAATAAAATTAAAATAAAGAAAACAACACAGCTAGCTATAAATAAAATGTTCTTTATAGCAAATTGATTTTCTTCCAGCTGTGGCCAGATGTTTTAACTACCTGATTCTTCCACAGGAGCACCCTGTTGAGAGCCACACCTGATTAGCCCTGGTCTTGGCCTTGCCAAATAAGAACATGATCCACACTCCCATGTGTTAGTAGAGGTTCTCAGGATCCTATCATCACCTTTTGATTTTGACGATATTGGAAGTCTAGTAATTGAAAATGTTCAACATCAGAGATAACTTGATCTTCAACTTTTTCTAACTTAGGTTCCTTATCTAATAGGTTGTCAAAACAGTTTTATATCATGCACCCTGTGTTACCTGCTTTCACATCTATCCTGAAACTTGCTTGAAGCTTCATTGCTTTCAAAGTACTGCTTTATCCTATAGTGCATACAGGACCACACTTTCAGTAATATTTTGTCTGGAAATATTTTCCTCAGCTTGGAAGAGAAATTAGTTTGTCCAGCTTGTCTGATGTTTCACCTTTCTGAGAGAATATACATTTTATTTTATATTAATTGCATATGTAGCTAATACTCCAGTCAGGACTTGATGATAATTCTAAATTTTCTTTAGGTCCCCGTAAGATTATCAGGTTAGCATAGATAAGAATAATGGGTTAATATAAGTTATAAGAGTTAATAAGAAGCCTAAGCTAATGCACCAATCAATTTGTAGTTAATGTAGATCTCTGTGTGATTTCTTCGGGACTTAACAATTGCGGAAACAGGGCAGGACAGAACCCCTGACAACAACACAGTGCCAACTTGTGAACAACTGCATCCACATAAAGCCTGTGAGCTTGGAAAGTTATTCTAGATAAAAAAGAATAGAGTTAAACATGGTTTCTTAATAGCAGCATTTTCTCTGAAGGGCTCTGCTAACTAGAGGCAAGCACTTTCATTTAGGAGAGGCTTCCTGACTCAGGTTTAGCTGCAAAACCTTGCAGATCTTTTGAGCAGTCCTGCCACAAAACACTTAAATGGTGTTGATGAAAAGCTGACTGCATGCTTTTTGATGGTGGCAGGAACCTTGAAATGCCATAGAGTTGTGGCAATAAACATGGTACCCTCCGCTGTGAGGCTGGAATCTCACAAAGCTAAGGAACTGACTAGATCTAGTCACCAAAGACATGGCTTTAACCCTACCCATATTGTTTAGCAAGTTAAAGACTCACATGGTCAGAAAGAGAGACAGATACAGTAAGGAGAGATTCAAAGAAAAAGAAAACCTCTAAATGTTTTACAGTGTGTTAAAAAATATATGCAAGTTTGGGAGAGAAAAGAAAAATGTTAAAGTCTTTAAAATAATAAAAAGAGAGTAGTTGGGTGTAGTGGCACATACCTTTAATCCCAACACTTGGAAGACAGAGGCAGGCAGACCTCTGTGAATTGAAGGTGTGGTAGCACACATTTTTAATCCCAGAACTTGGAAGGCAGAGTCAGGTAGATGTCTGTGAGCTCAAGGACAGCCTGGTCTACAGAGTGAGTTACAGGACAAAGATACACAGAGAATCTTTCTCAAAAAGCCAAAAATTAAAAGTAAAAATAAAATATACAAGTGTGTATTTACACCACTCTTAGGAATATACCCTAGAGATGCCCAATCATAATACAAAAGCATTTGTTCAACTATGTTCATAGCAGCACTATTTGTAATAGCCAGAACCTGGAAAAAACCTAGGTGCCCCTCAATGGAAGAATGGACAAAGATAGTGTGGCACATATACCCATTAGAGTACTACTCAGCAGAAAAAAAAAGACATTTTGAATTTTGCGTGCAAATGGATGCAAATGAAAACACTATCCTGAGTGAGATAACCCAGACCCAAAAAGATGAATATGGTATGCACTCATTCATTAGTGGATTCTAGCCATAAACAAAGGACATTGAGCCTATAGTTCACAATCCTAGAGAAGCTAAATAATAAGGTGAACCCAAAGAAAAACATATAGATCCTCCTGAAAATTGGAAGCAGACAAGATTACCGGGCAGAAGTTGGGAGCATGGAGGTGGGGATAAGGTGGGGGAAAGGGGAGTGGAGGAGAAAGAAGAGAGAAGGGGAGGATTGGAGAGAGCTTGGGGGAGTAAGATGGTTGAGATGGAGGAAGGGCAAATATGGGAGCAGGGAAACGATATCTTAATTAAGGGAGTTATTTTAGGGAGGGCAAGAGACTTGACTCTAGAGGGGTTCTCAGGTGTCCACGGGGATGGCCCCAGCTAGGTCCTTGGTCAGTAGAGGAAAGGGTGCCTGAATTGGCCTTGTCCCATAATCACACTGATGAATATCTCTATTATCACCATAGAACCTTCATCTGGTGATAGATGGAGATAGAGACAGAGACCCAGATCAGAGCACTTGACTGAGCTCCCAAGGTCCAGTTGAAGAGTAGAAGGAGGGAGAACATGAGCAAAGAAGTCAGAACCATGAGGGGTTGGTCCACCCACTGAGACAATGTGATTGATCTAATGGGAGCTCAGCAAATCCAGCTGGACTGGGCCTGAACAAGCATGTGATCAAACTGGACTCTCTGAATGTGGCTAACAATGGGGCCTGACTGAGAAGTTAATGATAATTGCCCTTCCATTGGATTCTATTGTACTGGCCTTTTGGGATCCCAGTCTGTTTGGATACACACTTTCCTATGCCTGGATGGAGGGGGGAGGGCCTTGGACTTTCCACAGGGCAGGGAATCCTGCCCTCTCTTAGGACTGGAGGAAGAGTGGAGAGGGGGAGTGCGGGAGTGGGAGGGAAATGGGACGAGGGGAGGAGGTGGAAATTTTGAATGGTATTATTTATAAAGCAATAAAAATAAGAAAAAAATAAAAGAAATAGAGGTTAAAATAAAGCCACATATAGATGAAAAATACACAGAGAGTCTGGATACTGTATGTTATTATGTTCTTGAATTGTTTGAATGTTGAGGAACAACAGCTGTTAAAAGATATCTGTTTATAAATTCTGCTAAACTAATCCATGATAGGTTTTTTTTTACTTATTTATTTATAAAAATTTCCACTTTCTTCCCTCTTCCCAATACCCTCCCATTACCCCCACTCCCTCTCCTCCTCCCTCTCCAGTCCTAAGAGCAGTCAGGGTTTCCTTGAACTGCCCTGTGGGAAGTTCAAGGTCCTTCCCTCTCCCTCCAGGTCTAGGAAGGTGAGCATCCAAACAGACTAGAATCCCAAAAAGCCAGTACATGCAGACGAAACAAGACCCAGTGCCATTGTCAATGGCTTCTCAGTCAGCCCCCATGTCAGCCACATTCAGAGAATCCGGCTTGATCACTTGCTCGTTCAGTCCCAGTCCAGTTGGGCTTGGTGAGCTCTCATTAGATCAGTCCCCTTGTATCAGTGGGTGAACGCACCCCTCACGGTCCTGACTTCCTTTTTCATGTTCTCCTTCCTCCTGCTCTTCATTTGGACCTTGGGGGCTCAGTCCAGTGCTCCAGTGTGGGTCTCCGTCTCTATCTCCATCCATCGTCGGACGAAGGTTCCCTCTGATCCTAACTTCTTTGCTCACATTCTCCCTCCTTCTGCTTCTCGTTTGGACCTAGGGAGTTAAGTCCAGTGTTCCAATATGGGTCTCTGTCTCTATCCCCATCCATTGCCAGATGAAAGTTCTATGGTGATATGCAAAATATTCATCAGTATGGTTATGGACCAAGGCCAGTTCAGGCACCCACTCCTCTGCTGCCCAGGGAACAATCTGGGGACCTCTCCTTGGACCTGGGAACCCCTCTAGAATCAGGTCTCTTACAAACCCTAAAATGGCTCCCTTAGTTGAGATATATACTTCACTGCTTCCATATCCATCCTTCCTCCCTCCCTCCATCCCATTCCCCCTAGCTATCCCCCATCCTCCCCTCATTCACTTTACTTCTTGATCTACAGATTGAACTTCAGCAATCATATTAAACTCAAAATATCATGAAACAAGAATCATTGATAGCACACTTCAGTAGGATTTTTATAATGAAGGCTGCTATATGACCTTATTATATTTGAGTTAGATCCTTTCTTTAATCCTTGAAGAATTAGAGAAATAGATTAAGACAAATCATATTTGCACAGAATAAAACTCTTA